>NC_054549.1:19395949-19549226 GCF_017654505.1 Polyodon spathula | reverse complement strand
CTCCTGAAGGGCTGTTCCATTTCACAGCTATGCCATTTGGGCTACATGGTGTGCCAGTTGCCTTTCAGAGACTGATAGACCAGGTCTTACACCCATTTTGTGAATATGCAGCAGCGTATATTGACGATGTGGTTATTTACAGCTCCACCTGGTAAGAGCATTTGGCTAGGATCACGACCGTCCTTCAGTCTCTAAGGGTAGTCTGGCTGACAGTCAACTTGAGAAAATGTGCTATTTTGCTATTTTCCATTATGTGCTATAATGCAAATATTTAAGAATATTTGCATTGCGTATTTTATGTAAATTATTTAAAGAATAAGTGCAGCACGCACAATTACTGCCGGAGACTTTGCTTTATCAGAGTGAGCCAAGAATAACCCCGCTAAAACTAAACTTAATAATATATATATATATATATACATACACACACATACACACTGTATACATACTATGTATGTCGCGGGAAGGTAGTGTTTAAGATAAGAACCTATGCAATTGTTAGTGTGCCCGCAAACAGCCAAGTAAGATCAATTTATGCCCGTGCCCAAATTACTTTGAGGACCACTGGTTTAGGGGAGAGTGATCCCATGTAATGTATAGCGAGTGTTATATAGTGTAGCCGGTTCCTGGAGTGGGACACCTCATTTATAAGGCTAGCGCTTGCCCTGTGTGGCACCTTTTATTGGTAGTTTTTGTACTGTGTTTTATACAGCTTGCTGTATGTGTCCTCTGTGCGTTACCATGGGTGGTAACGTCACATGACCACCTTTATTTACTTTCTGTTGTTAATAAATCCTGCGCGCCTGTGTTGGCGTTTCAACTCCACCTCCATTGTGGCTCTGTCATGAATAAACAACGGTTACCAACACACGTGACGCAATATTTGGGATTCATAATGGGGAATGGAAGGGTGAAACCCATTGTCACCAAAGTCCAGGCTTTGGTGGACACGGCAATCCACAAAACCAAGGCTCAGGTGAGGTCTCTACTGGGGTTAGCTGATTATTACCATAGATTCATCCTAGAGTATGCCACAGTGGTCAATCCCTTAGTTGAAAAAAGAGCTTACCAAATTCAATTAAGTGGTCAGTAGAATGTCAGGGGTCGTTTGATACCATTAAGCAGAGACTCTGCCAGGCCCCCACTCTCATCACACCAGATTTCACCAAGAGATTCATCCTCCACACCAATGTGTCGGATGTTGGTTTGGGTGCGGTTCTTTCCCAAAAGGTAGCTGGAGTAGAACACCTGATACTGTACCTCAGCAAAACCGGGAGTGCAACTATTCCATGGTCAAAAAGAAGTGTTTGGCCATTATATGGGCTATTCACTCTTTATGCTATTACCTGCTGGGGCATTAATTTGATCTTGTCACAGACCACGCCCCATTCAAGTGGTTAAGCACAATGAACGACAGCAATACCAAGATAACTCGGTAGTATCTGGCATTGCAGCCTTTCATGTATCATATGATTCACTGTGCAGGGAAAGAACACCAAAATTCTAATTATTTTTTCCCGGGAGGGTGGAGTAATGCGAAAGGTAGATTCAGCCAAGTGTTCCTTCGGTGACATTTTGAGCAATAGAATATGTGACAGAGACAGAATAATTCTTGGTGATAAATCTCCCCCTCCCGACCTGTGAGGACACTGTATAAATGGAATAGAGTGCCCTGGACTGGCTGGCCAGAAAATTCATTCACAGGGTTAGATGGAAGTCGGCCATCTAGAAAGGGGGTGGAGCTATGGTACACTAAATCATCGACTCGTAAGGGAAACAATGTGGCAGCCGCGGATTGAAGGAGTGGTTGCACTGGTTAACCAAGGGGTCATGATTGATGGTACAAAAGGGGACATAGTGAAGTGATCTGTTCCTTTGTATGGTTAAAAGCTGAACTGGAAGCAGAACGTGTATTGTAATCATGTGTGCTTTGTTTGTTTTTGTTGTGTCTAAGGAACCACTTTGTTTGTTGGTATTAGACGGCTGAACACGGTCCAGAACCGTCACCAAAGGCCAGCACTTACCCAGACATCACTGGACCAATTGTTCACGGATAAATTGCTTTTACACCACGAGCACATTATCACTCACTGTGGACTTGTGTTTGTGTTTGTGTTACATGTGGGTGTTTAAGATCAGGGCTATTATTACGGGACCAACCCATGGATTAAAACAGTGCAATACACGCTGCTGTATTGCTTGTTATTATTATTTACTGTCTTTGTGTCATCAGACCATTGGAATACATGCACACTGTTAACCACTTTGCCCCAGTGCGGTTTCAATTTGCTCTGCCTTTTGCACAAGAAATATGTTAAACTTCCACTCCCTGGCTCGTTTTATCTAAGCAGTGTCTTCTGGGGAACATCATGGTGCTGTCTGTAAAAAACAGGGAAAGCAGCTGATTGGGTATTTACAGGAAAGTTGCAATTGAATGGGGTGGGGGCAATTTTAACAAAAGGGATCTTTTTTCTACTAGGAATAGAACATAAGAAAGTTTACAAACGAGAGGAGGCCATTCGGCCCATCTTGCTCGTTTGGTTGTTAGTAGCTTATTGATCCCAAAATCTCATCAAGCAGCTTCTTGAAGGATCCCAGGGTGTCAGCTTCAACAACATTACTGGGGAGTTAATTCCAGACCCTCACAATTCTCTGTGTAAAAAAGTGTCTCCTATTTTCTGTTCTGAATGCCCCTTTTTCTAAACTCCATTTGTGACCCCTGGTCCTTGTTTCTTTTTTCAGGCTGAAAAAGTCCCTTGGGTCGACACTGTCAATACCTTTTAGAATTTTGAATGCTTGAATTAGGTCGCCACGTAGTCTTCTTTGTTCAAGACTGAACAGATTCAATTCTTTTAGCCTGTCTGCATATGACATGCCTTTTAAGCCCGGAATAATTCTGGTCGCTCTTCTTTGCACTCTTTCTAGAGCAGCAATATCTTTTTTATAGCGAGGTGACCAGAACTGCACACAATATTCAAGATGAGGTCTTACAAGTGCATTGTACAGTTTTAACATTACTTCCCTTGATTTAAATTCAACACTTTTCACAATGTATCCGAGCATCTTGTTAGCCTTTTTTATAGCTTCCCCACATTGTCTAGATGAAGACATTTCTGAGTCAACAAAAACTCCTAGGTCTTTTTCATAGATTCCTTCGCCAATTTCAATATCTCCCATATGATATTTATAATGTACATTTTTATTTCCTGCGTGCAGTACCTTACACTTTTCTCTATTAAATGTCATTTGCCATGTGTCTGCCCAGTTCTGAATCTTGTCTAGATCATTTTGAATGACCTTTGCTGCTGCAACAGTGTTTGCCACTCCTCCTACTTTTGTGTCGTCTGCAAATTTAACAAGTTTGCTTACTATACCAGAATCTAAATCATTAATGTAGATTAGGAATAGCAGAGGACCTAATACTGATCCCTGTGGTACACCGCTGGTTACCACACTCCATTCTGAGGTTTTTCCTCTAATCAGTACTTTCTGTTTTCTACATGTTAGCCACTCCCTAATCCATGTACATGCGTTTCCTTGAATCCCAACTGCGTTCAGTTTGAGAATTAATCTTTTGTGCGGGACTTTGTCAAAAGCTTTCTGGAAATCTAAATAAACCATGTCATATGCTTTGCAATTATCCATTATCGATGTTGCATCCTCAAAAAAATCAAGCAAGTTAGTTAGGCACGATCTCCCTTTCCTAAAACCATGTTGACTGTCTCCCAGTACCCTGTTACCATATAGGTAATTTTCCATTTTGGATCTTATTATAGTTTCCATAAGTTTGCATATAATAGAAGTCAGGCTTACTGGTCTGCAGTTACCTGGTTCAGTTTTGTTTCCCTTTTTGTGGATCGGTATTACGTTTGCAATTTTCCAGTCTGTCGGTACCACCCCTGTGTCAAGAGACTGCTGCATGATCTTGGTTAGCGGTTTGTAAATTACTTCTTTCATTTCTTTGAGTACTACTGGGAGGATCTGGGAGAATGACAAGCATTGATGAAAGACAAATGCATTTTTTTAGCTAATCCATTTACAGCAAATATACTGCAAACACTCTAAATCCCTGTCCGGTGTGTCACATTAGCAACATCAGTTGATTAAATCCCTGTGTGGTGAATCACATGTAGCAACAGCAATTGAGTTGTCTTATTTTATTGTCAATTAAAATTGACTCAATCATCTCTGGTCTTTCACAAGGTTTTCAAAATGTGTCCCAGTTACAACAGCAAGATTTATTAACAGTAACTATGATTAGCACCATTGTAGTCTTTATAAACCTTGGCCTGGTTAGTTTTAGAGAACAGAAGTTTGTTTAATTTGTTGTGCTTAGTTTATGAGGTTGTAACAGGGCAGAGGCCATGCACACTGAGTAATATGTATTTTGTGGCTGGCAGCCATCTTGGTTCAGGCATAGAAGAACAGCCTGGGGCTAAGATGGCCACCTTTGCACAGCCACATGGGGTAAATCTGTTTGGGGAATGTTTCATTGTTTAAATAGCGAGTGGAATGTTTTATTAGTTAATTGGGAAAGTGTGGAATGTGGTCAGGTGTTGTGGTTGTTGATCTATTTATTGTCAATCAAGCCCTGGCCACATCCTATAAAAAGAGAACAAAGACATGTTTGTGGTAGAGATGGTTTAGTAAAGACGCATGCCCAACCAAACAGTGGGACAGGGACAGAGACAGAGACAGAGACAGAGACAGAATACACCAAGATATCTGAAGCTTAGGTGTTATAATTTAAAGTGTTTAGAAGTGTTTTGTTTAAACCTTTTGTTTTGTTAGTTTGATTCATACAAGTGCACAGAGAAGCACTACACCTGAGTCTGGGTCTACTAATTCATAAGAACATAAGAACATAAGAAAGTTTACAAACGAGAGGAGGCCATTCGGCCCATCTTGCTCGTTTGGTTGTTAGTAGCTTGTTGATCCCAAAATCTCATCAAGCAGCTTCTTGAAGGATCCCAGGGTGTCAGCTTCAACAACATTACTGGGGAGTTGATTCCAGACCCTCACAATTCTCTGTGTAAAAAAGTGTCTCCTATTTTCTGTTTTGAATGCCCCTTTTTCTAAACTCCATTTGTGACCCCTGGTCCTTGTTTCTTTTTTCAGGCTGAAAAAGTCCCTTGGGTCGACACTGTCAATACCTTTTAGAATTTTGAATGCTTGAATTAGGTCGCCACGTAGTCTTCTT
Source organism: Polyodon spathula (assembly GCF_017654505.1). NCBI lineage: Eukaryota > Metazoa > Chordata > Actinopteri > Acipenseriformes > Polyodontidae > Polyodon > Polyodon spathula. Next base: position 19,544,026 of record NC_054549.1, on the reverse strand, counting down.
TGTTCAAGACTGAACAGATTCAATTCTTTTAGCCTGTCTGCATATGACATGCCTTTTAAGCCCGGAATTATTCAAGGGTGTAGACCAGCTTTGATTGGAAAATAATTTGATTGGGATTCTGTTTTTTCTGGTGCCTCCTTCTGGGAGAATTTTGTTTGTTTTTCTATTGCTCACAGACAGTATTTGTGTGGACTGGAGATTAATATCTTCTTGCTTTGCAAGCCTACCAATGATGAGGAGGATTTTCTCTTAGTGCTTTGGAACAAGCACATATCAGAGACGGACTGGAACGGAAGATCATCTCATGAACAAGGACATATTGAAACGGTATGGAATGGAAGATAGTCTGCCATTTCCCATGAATCCTACGAAAGGGACCATGCTTCCACAGGAACACTTGAAGCAGTTACACGAAGGGATCTTTTTACAAGTTGTGTTGGATATGTCTTTGTTCACAATAATTATACTCTGTCTTTCCCTTTGCCTCAGTAAAATGTTTACTTAGCACTCTTCAGGTTGAAATCTATATTGAAAACATTGTATAAAACACAATATACAAAACAAGCTAAATATATTTATACTAAACAACAAAAGTTATTTTGTGCCACAATATTTTTGTTTTCCATTTTTATTTATTTAACATTATACGATTATAGAGTTTTGCAATGTTAAGCAAGCAGTTCTCTTAATTCACTCGTTTTGTTAAAACTGAGGCATTGCAAAATATTTCTGACCTTTATGTTTCACTCTTTGTGCTTTCATTTTATAAAATCTTGGTCCATCCACACTTCAAGTACATTGGTTAGACAATGTAAATGATGTATTTCTGTTTTATTACCCAGAAGCTGTGACTGCAGAGGTGAGAATAAACTGTAACTGCAGTTTAAGTGCCAGAACACAAATTTTATCATTTATAAAAACAAACAAAACAGGAAAAAAAAAATAATTTAAACAAAATACTACAACCTTTTTTGTATATCTTTCTCTTAATATTGTTCAGGGTTGGCAACACCTTCACTGAATTTATGCTCCTTTCTTCAGCACACTCCTCCACACACTCTCCAAACTAACCTTTCTGTATCACATTCTCTTAATATTGTTCATTGGTCTTTTATACCACATGGCCAGGGGTTGGTTGACAATTTATCATCCAATCATCACCTGCCCACATTCCACACTTTAAATCAATCATTCAACAAGTCAAACAATTAAGCCCAATTAACCCTTTGAAGTCCTATATCGGACCAGGTTCGACATTACAATTTTCCCTTCCCAGTCCATTATCGGACCCTGTTGGACATCAAAAAGACTTAAAGCACAGGTCTCTAGTCATCATTTCTCTGGAAAAAGCAGAGAAAACCTTTCAATGGCCAAGTGAGACCGATAGGAGCCGAATGAAGCCGAAAAAAAGGGTGCATCTGATAGCCCCATGCACCGCAGAGATAACACAGACATAAACAAAGGAGATAGCTGCTTCTACATCCAGCGCTCAAAGAATATCACAGACATTTGCAGAGCTTTTTGACATGTTATAGTAATAAAATAATGACTTGGATTGCATTATTGAGGAGTTTGGTGATAAAACGAGTGATCAGGAGAGGATTTATCAGTATGCACATCTATAAACAGGTATCTGAAAAATACAGCAAACACGGGGTGGGGCTTGGCTGGAGATACAGTACTGATGTCATTTTTCAATTCAGTACCTTTTAAACCTGTTTTACTCTGAAACAAAATATATTTTAAACAGCGTGTGTAAAATAAACAGCACGTGTGAAAATAAATTGGACCCGACGCGCCTGACAAGCACTGAATAAATGAACTGCAAAGGGTTAAGGTCGTGATGCAAATGATGGTTATTTTGGTCCCACGCTGTTCCTTCTGAGCTAAGGTGTGTGTGTGTGTGTATATATATATATTAAAGAAAGACTAATAATATGTAATGTGTACAGTAAGACTAACTTGAAAATGGGATCACTAGAGTTACACCCTGGTTAAATAAATACTTTTGAACATGGCACTCAACAACTGTACCTTGGAATATCTGTTTAGTTGTAGAGTGATATAAATTCATGTCATTAAATGCTAGACGTGATTATTTATTTATTTTTATTTACTAGTCGCCAATTGGTTTCTTTTGTTATTTTCTCTCCAATTTAGTAGTGTCTTAATTTATTTATTTATTTTTTTAGCTCAGCTCACCTCTATCACCCTTGTGCTGACTCAGGAGGGGCGAAGACGAACACATGCTGTCCTCCGAAGTGTGTGCCATTAGCCGCCTGCTTTTTTACAAACTGCAGACTCACCATGCAGGAATTTGGCTTTGTTGAAGTTCAATTTTTATTTATGTGTTTGCAAAACTGTTGTGCAGGCTAGATTCCCATTAGCATATAAAAAGAAATACTGCATACTGCAATAAGAGGTATAATACGCTACCCAGCATGGGCTTGCAAATTAAAGATTTGTATCTATGAGGAAAAAGGTTCGGGGACACTAGAAGCATGTAGGAAAAATGAGAGCTCAAGGAAATCAACATTTTATCTTAACATGCAAGAGTGACGCAAATCTAATGAGTAAAGCACTTTTGGAGGGAGTCAAAGAACAATTCATATAAAATAAAGGATATGATTGAAAGATAAGATAGAAATATTATTAATAGATGAAATGCTTCATTATTAGAAAATACTATTTATTTGACGTTATTTAAGAATATAGAAACATTCTGCCCATCAATAATCATCCTGTTCCTTGTAGCTGATTGATCGCCAATCTTTGACAAGTTGAATCCAAAAGGATTCCAATGATCGGGCATCAACAATATAGCTTGGTGACCAATTCTATCCACTAACTGAAAGCATGGCTGCAAACAGAGATTTCTATAACCAAGAGTAGAACCCTATATTATTGTATGCTTTAAAATTAAAAATTAAAAAAAAAAACACGTTTAGTATAACATGTGTCACTTTCATAATTGGAGACCTAGAAGTGCGCAACAAGATTTATGGATTTATTTTGTCAAATAAAACAATTTTAAAAGATAATATTGTTTAAAAAATGGCACTCACATTAAAAACAAAAATATTGCAAAGTAGGAAAAACATTAAAATTTGCAAAATTGCATTTGATGGGAAAATGTGGCAAAAGACAAGTTGATTTCTGCAAATATAACCCCATGGTTCTGTACTTAATATTTCATAGGCAGAATTCCCATCTTATAGGTCTTTGTCCTTTACAGTTGGTTTGGAAGGAATAGTTTAGTGTGAACGACGGTAGCGTGCTGCCCAATAAGATGGGTTTTCCTGGTGCAGACAGACGGTGATAGACATACAGCGCTCTCAGGTGAATAACTTATTTACAACATTTACACAGTTCTTTATTTCACCACGAAACACTCCCTGTACGGGCAACTAAATAAACTTACGTTTTTGTCCCTCTCTAGGCTAATTCAGGATCACAGATGAGTAGTGGTTGGAGCCTCCTCTCTCTTGTGGGGCTCAACAGGAACACAGGTAAGTAATGGTTGATAGCTCCCTCTGGTGGAGCTGAACAGGTACACAGGAGAGTAGCAGCTGATAGCTCCCTCTGGTGGAGCAGAACAGGTACTCAGGTAAGTAGCAGTTGATAGCTCCCTCTGGTGGAGCAGAACAGGTACACATGGAAGTCCGGCGACAAGCAAGTGAACAGAGTGTCCCACTGGAACAACAGGGTTGTAAGTTCTCACAACAAGAATGTCAGAAATGGTGTAACAGTGTTTTACTCCAGTATGTCAGTTCAAGAGGGAAAACCAACCCCCGCAGCCATCACAGACTATAAACAAGGTGGTGGTGAATAATAAACAGTCCTTTCCAACAAACAGTCCCTTGTCGTTTGTATTAAGTTGAGCATGTGGTATTACGCCACGAGTAGGGTTCATTCAACAACTTCACATTGGTAATAAAGAATTAAAAAATAAACAGCACATTGGCCAAACAAAACAATAAACAATCCTTTCCAACAAACAGTTCCTTGTCGTTTGTATTAAGTTGAACGTGTGGTGTTACGCCACGAGCAGGATTCATTCAACACTTTACATTGGTAATAAAGCATTCAAAATAAACAGCGCATTGGCCAAACAAAAACAAAACACGCTCATAAAACAACACATCTCACAACAGAGATTATTCTAAAGCTGCACTTATACTTTCAGGTACTAGTAGTACTAAATTGCATACTTACTTTTTTTCTTTACCTCAAGATTCTAAAAAGACGTTCCGACAGTCAGGTGGTGTTCCCCACAGCTACCCACCACCTTCCCAACTGTTCTGCCTGGCTTTCTTTTAAGCTGCCCAGCCCCGCATATTCCTTAACGAGGGCACTGGGCTTCCTGGGGTGTGTAGTTTTTCGTACTGCGGTGCCATTCCTTAAAGGGCCAGCTGCCTTTTGCTTACAGTAGCTGCATGCTGACACATGAATAGTGTAGCTGCATGCTGACTCATGAATAGTATAGCTGCATGCTGACTCATGAATAGTGTAGCTGCATGCTGACTCATGAATAGTGTAGCTGCATGCTGACACATGAATAGTGTAGCTGCATGCTGACTCATGAATGAGGGAGCGTGATCTGGATACACTGCAGGAGGGAGTGTGATCTGGATACACTGCAGGAGGGAGCGTGATCTGGATACACTGTGATCCAAGATATTTTTTTCTCTTAGCAAACACACCTAAGCAAATGCTGAGAAGTGTATTGTTGTTCATTTATGACCCATGATGTCTCTTTGTCACAGAGACGGCCGAAGTGGGCGGCGTCAGAACCAGGAAGGAATGAAATACACAGACAGGACAGATGAATGTGAAATGATGATGGCGGTTGCTTGCGCCGGTTTATTGAAAATAAAAGAGTTTAAACAAACAGAAAACAACAGGACACGGCACTCTACGCCAAAATAAAAGAGACAAACAAAAACGGACTAGACTTAAAACGGTGCACGGACAGACACACTGACAAACACGGTGAGTTGATAAATTAACAAGTATCGTGCTGGTCCCACCAGCACGCAATAGCAATTGTAAATAATTTCTCCTCTCTCTCCCGTTCTCTACTCACCGAACACCCAACCCCGAGTATGTGAAAACTTGCATCTATATATACTGTTGTGCTGGGATTCAATTACTAATTAATCATTCACTTGAATCCCAGCACGTGAATTAATTATGTGCAACCTCATGTTCACATTTTAACTACTTTAAATGTACGTGAAGTGATACAATCCCGTGCCTAAATACAAATATACATTTTAAACACTCGTGTTACAGACCTGTTTATATCCCATGTACCAATGACTATACACCAACATTTAACAAACCACATGCAACATAACAGATAATATACACAGTGATGGGCACTTTGTCACACTCATTAATATTTTTTTTAAAAACCAGTAATACGTACTGTACAGTACGACGTTCCTCAGGGCTCTGTTTTGGGCCCTTTGTTATTCAGTTTATACATGTTACCTCTTGGGGACTGTAGGAGGGTGTGGGGAATTCACTGACACGGGAGACAGAAAGTTTATTTGAAACACCACGGGGATGCACTGTTTTATTTATTTCAGTAGATAGTGCTGCTGCCCAAATACCGACAACAATAAGTGGGTAGAGTTCGCAGGTTTCCAGCAATGGTAGGAGTTGACAGTCTGTATTGCACTCACAACACACCCTCAACCAACCTCTCTGTGTCATTGCCATGATTGACAGGTGGATCCCACAGGGCAGAACGTAGCTGCCAGATTGCTTTCTCATACTCGTCGTTCTCAACACATTACTCCAGCGCTTAGGTCTTTAAATTGGTTACCAGTGATCTAGCCTTGACCTATCCTGGGTCAAATCTTTGATAGGTTTCAGTTTGTCTCTATTGGGGAGGTAAAATCGGCATTATCGGAAGTTGTCAGTGGTGTTCCACAGGGCTCCATTCCAGGTCCCTTGCTGTTTTCATTATATATGCTACCGTTAGGTGACATTATCCACAGACACGGAGTGAACTTCCATTGCTAAGCTGATGATACCCAGCTATACTTGTCCCTAAAGCCAGGAATTTCTTCTACATGGGCATTATTAGCTACTTGACTTACAGATATCAAGCATTGGATGTCATAGAATTTTCTAATGTTGAATTCAGATAAAACAGAGGTTATACTAGTGGGCTCACAGAACCAACTAAAAGGAAAATTTGGGATTACATGAGCTTGACCCTTGCAGTCTCTCATCAAAACTTAAACTAGAAATGAAGAGTTTGGGGGTCATCTTTGATTCTGATCTCTCATTTGAGACTCATATTAGGGAAGTTACTAAAGTGTCTTTTTACCATATGAGAAATATAGCCAAACTTAGACCCATTTTTTTCTGTATCTGATACCGAGAGACTAATGCATGCCTTTGATTAATCTAGAATTGATTATTGTAATGGACTTTTTTCTGGTGTTCCAAAACGTGTGGTATCCCGCTTGCAGCTTGTTCAGAATACCGGCGCTAGAATTTTGACTAAAACCAGGAAAAGTGAACATATTACCCCTGTTTTGGTCTCTTTACATTGGCTCCCTGTGCAGTATAGAATTGATTTTAAAAATTAATGGAAGGATTATTACCTAGTTATTTGCAGGAGTTACTGACCCCATATCTTCCAAACCGCACCCTGAGATCACAGGATGCAGGGTTGCTGGTTATTCCTAGGGCAAAAAAAGCAACACGGGAGGATTGAGGGCTTTTTCTTGTAGAGCTCCTAAATTATGGAATGCTCTGTCTTCATTTGTCAGGGAAGCTGGGACCATTACAGTTTTCAAGTCAAGACTAAAAGCACACTTTTATAAAATGGCTTTCTTATCTTAATGGGTTTTAATGTAACTTTAAAACTGCTGCTTTTGTATTATTTGTACACTGTTATTTAAATGGTCTGACTGTGGCAGTTGTATGTGTAACATGCTATACAAATGTATCGTTGTTTGTTCTTTTTTTCTGCTAGGTACTGTACAGTGCTTTGCGATACTTGCATATAAATGCAATATAAATGCAAAAAATATTTCATGGAGCGCGAGCCAGGGCTGCAAGAAGAAGGGAGTGTTTTTTGCACCTGCAAAGGATTGGAGGCTAGGCCTTTAGAAAAGGAATCAAGAAAAGGACGGGCCGGACTTCAACTGAGAGAGCCTTCCCTCTGAAGTCAAGGCTAGCCCTAATGGCCTCCAGATCCCTGAAAATACAGTCTGAAAATACACAATACTGACTTCTCGGAGTCCCAGTTAGTGACTGGGTTCGACCCCCAGAGGACGGAACGGCTCATATGAAGCATTGATGTAAGGATGAGAACAGAATTTGAAAGAACACAAATAATTGTTAGTTACGAGCACTAAGATTATGAGGGCCACGTTCCAAGAGGATAAAGGAGGAAGTAAGACAGAGCCTTCTTTCTTAAGACAAGATATTGCGCATGAGCTGCGAAAGAATAGTGTTGTCAGTGGTCCCCTCTGACCACATGAAGAACCTACAAAAGATGGACCACTGGCTCTCCACTGAACCCGTAACTGTGAAGACAAAGACCACGTGCCAGTGTATAACATAAAAGCAAGACGAGACAAACAATGACAAAGAAAATAACTAAAAATAGATGATTGGTGGAACAAGCTATGTGTTGGCTATCTGCTCGGCGGGGAGGAAAAAAACCTTTCTATTAGGGGAAAACCTCTGGTGATCCTGGAGGAGAGGGCGCCCCCCCACTCCGGGCATACTAGCTACAGACTGGTGAGCTGGAGTGATATTGGATGGCAGCAATCCGACGTAGGAGTTAACTGCTGGTCTTGATCAGGTGATGGTTGATGTGGGCTCTTGCTGCTGAAGAGGCTGCACCAATCCTGAAGGAGTACGTCGTGAAGAATAGCAAAGAAAGACCTGCTCTGGTGATTACAGCAGAGAGGTGGGAAGAGAACCAGTGTCTGGAAATGATGCTTTTGGAGCAATTATAGGAAATTTGGAAGAAGATGCAGGGGGTTCTTGGTGATTCCTCGGAGTGTCAGACGTACTGCTGGGATGACTGTATTATTATAGATGCTTGGAAGATGGTGAGCTTGGATGATGAAATTGTGGGAAACTGATATCCAAACAATTAAAGATGAGCTGCTGGAACTTCATTCATTGATTGTTCCAGTGTTGTAGAGAGGTGTACCACATGTCTAGAGAGATGAGAGGCTGACCATCCTATGTGTTAGTTAATACAGGATCGATCAGCAGTTTGCTATTCTTGCTTATAATCAAGTCTGCTTGGAATGGAAAAGGTGAACTCACATGGGTTTTGCAACTCCAATCATTCTCTTAATAGTGGAACTCCTTAACTCATAATCAAGACAGATTCCAGTTTCGTACCATGTCTCTCAGCATGTATTAATGTTGTAGTATCTGAGAGGATGAGCAGGCATACTAGAAGGGAATTACCTTGACTGTGGAAATGGCTGCCATGATCCAAGTATTGGAGGAAAGCTGGAACATTGGAAGCTCTGGAGGAGGGTTTCTTGCTTCTGAAAGATATTTTTACCTAACAGTCAGGGTTTTGGCAGTTGAACCGAGAGCGAGAAGGTGCAATATGAATGTTCTGCCTTTGGACTAATGCAAATTGAGAAACTGAAGTGTCCGAGGGGAGATAACGGGTTGCGTTTACAGATTGATTTTGATACTTGGAAGTTGTTAATAAGCTGATAAATGCATTCCAAGATTGTCGAGTGGGAGGCTAGCTTCGCATTTGATAGTGTCCCTGGTGATTACAAGGAATTCTAGTCAGGCCAAGAGTGGGATGCCTACTGAAGAAAACTGGGATTGCAGATTGAAGATGGCTTAGTCCGAAGGTGGGGACATAAGGATAAAGTTGTCTTTCCCGCAGTTCCTGAACAGGTGATGGAGGGAGCGATGAATGGGCATGATTTAAAAGCATCTAATATCCACTTTTGTGAGCCAGGCAGTGTGGCCTGCTGCTTTGATGGATCTAATAGCGTCGGAATCTGTAATGTAACAAAGGGAGAATTGATTGTGGGGAATTAGGGTGGAAATGATGATGATTAGGCACTTTTCCCAATATTTGGCGGGTCACTATTCCGATGAGGCTAATCCTGAAGATGGGGAAGGGATCTGGGAAAGGGCCGGCCATTAATTCTTTGTCCATCTCGATTTGAATTAAAGTGATTCTGGGTTCAGAGGAAGAGGAACGAAGATTTTTGCATATGAATGGTACAGAGGGAGATTACGAAGGGGATGAGTCTGTAACTGTAGGGCGGTGCAGAGCATATGTGTATCTGTGACTGTGGGGCGGTGCAGAGCTTGTGTGTATCTGTGACTCTGGGGCGGTGCAGAGTGTATGTGTATCTGTGACCGTGGGGCGGTGCAGAGTGTATGTGTGTCTGTGACTGTGGGGCGGTGCAGAGTGTATGTGTGTCTGTGACTGTGGGGCGGTGCAGAGCTTGTGTGTATCTGTGACTCTGGGGCAGTGCAGAGTGTATGTGTATCTGTGACCGTGGGGCGGTGCAGAGTGTATGTGTGTCTGTGACTGTGGGGCGGTGCAGAGTGTATGTGTATCTGTGACCGTGGGGTGGTGGAGAGCGTATGTGTGTCTGTGACTGTGGGGCGGTGCAGAGTGTATGTGTATCTGTGACTGTGGGGCGGTGCAGAACGTATGTGTGTCTGTGACCGTGGGGTGGTGCAGAGCTTGTGTTTGGGAGCCTGAAGCAGATGCTGTAACCAGGTTGTACTCTGGAATGCTGATAGATGGAGGCAGGGCCAGAACTGCGTGGGCTGGGGTGAGCAATGGAGTTGCTGAAGCAGAATGATGTAATGTAGGAGAGTTCGGAAATTGGCATGAGAGGCTGAGGGAGGAACTGCAATGGTGCTGGAGTGATTGTCTGTTTATTGCTGACAAGGCATTACTGGTGCTGCTGAGCGAGCACGGGCAGGGTGGCAAGTGAAATTCGGCTTTGCCGGGATAAAATCGAAATTATGAAAATATCTTTAGTTCAGTGATAGGAAAGTCCAGTAAAATAGCATTGTGGAGCCTGTTTCTAAAAATTAAACTTGACTGAAACAACAACTCAGCCATTTCTTAGTATTTGCAAGCACTTTAAATCAGAATTGTAATTGAAAATGTTCATTTTTAGAAAAATAAAATGAGCTTGGACAATAACACTTAATGTTGCACAAATATCAAAAGAAGAAACCATATGGGAACCTCAGCAGTGGGGACCGGAAGTGCTGAACCTGAAGACGGCAGCCATGATTGAAGTGGTAATACTGGGCTTGAAGTAATAGAGATTTCTGCAGTGATGGAAGCAACCCGTTTGTCCATATCGTTGAGCCATGTATTAATTGAAGCAATTGAAATGGCGATGGGGTGAATTCATGTCCTTGAAAATGTTGTTATGAAGCTGCAGGATGTGATCTGTTCAGCTGCGCTGTGCTGGAGAGGAGGGGAAGACCAGGACTGGAGAGGAGGGACTCTGGCGAGCGAGTTTGCAGAGCAACGTTGGTGTAGCAGATACAAAGGTACAATTATTATTGAACAACGCCATACGCTCGCTTCCAGCCGGGATGTTGCTGTTGTCGTGCAGGGTTTTAAGAATTTGTCAAGTGGCCAATCCTTATAAAATATCTGCTCCAGAGTCTGAGGCTGCTTGATCTCCGTAGTGCCTGGACAGCGGGTCTGGTTGCTGGGTAGAGGTCTGCATTAGAAGTAGACAGTACTGAGCTTCCATTGAGAAATGATGAGATAGAGAAGTGAATACAATTTTTTTTTTTTTTTTTCAGGTGATCCCTCAGGGAGGTTGAACGGGTCGCTACATTTACAAAAAAAAAAAAAAAAAACTAAATGCAAGAGAAAGAGCTGAGCTGTGACTATTGATGTACCCCTCTTACTGTTCACTGGACTTGCCTGACTTACACCACATTACCAGATCCTCAGCTGATGCACTAGCCTTGCACTATTGTACTACTCATATGTCACTGTAGATATAACTTGTTGCATCCTAGTTTATATTGTATTTTAGTGGTATTATTTGCACTTACTGTAAACTATACTGTATTTAAATATTAAACTTGCATTGTAACCCTGCACAGTACTGCCCTGTAACACCTGTAAGTCACCTGTAAAGGCGTTTGCCAATAATAATAATAATAATAATAATAATAATAATAATAATAATAATAATAATAATAATAAACACTTTCAAATAATGGCTACAAATTCCTAATGAATTAATGTATGAATACCACAAGAATTTCACCTGGATATCTCATGCACTTCCTCTAGTTCAATGTTATCACATGTATAACAGTTAAGGTTAGGGTTAGGGGTTAAGTTTGACAGTGTTGGCAGTCTGACTACAATAATAAGATTCTGCTGCTGGAGGTGAATTGGACTCTCAAGCCCTCTGCCTTTTTTCTCCCTCACCATTGTGTTTAGTCACCGTTCGCCACTGCTCTCTATGATATAGTCAATCTACAAGCTTCACCATTGCTCATATGCTTATTTTGCACTAGGCAGGATGGTATTTGCATTTTTATATTCTGCATACAACATGTATTTGTTTATTTAAAACAGGATTACAAAAAAGTGCAATTTATTAGTTTGTTTTCCCTTGGAAAATGTTTCAAGGTCCAAGCAGAAATGCAATGGCATGTTCACTTTGCTCATTACAAGAAGATAAGCTGGATCTTTTCCCTGTTGATTTCCTAGCTTGCCAATTCAGAGATATTGACAGACAACTAGAGTAAAGTAAGAGGGCCGAACATGTTGAGTGAGACAGAGAGGAATGTAAAGCTTTCCGAAGCGTGCCGTAGTAGAACAAACCTGGTCCTTTTCGACAAGAGGCCAATGCTGTGTTCTAGCCTTGAAAAATGCTAAAATCCCTACACAATTAGTGCAGCATTCCTTTTGTCAGGACTGAAGGTCATGTAGTTTTTATACAGTTTATACACAAAATACCTCACTGGAGATGCACACTAACAATACGAGAAGCCGTATGAAAGCTGTGTTTGGGTGCTACAGGGATTCTACTGAGGCAGTTTCGAATACAGTTCTTACAATAAGTAATTAAAGAAGTTTCCATCTGCACTATGAAACTGGTCTGTGAAACTGGTTCTGTATGCAATCCAGTCAGCAACCAAGCATTATGTAAAAGTCAAAGATATTTACTTATGTTATGCATTCATAAAAGATACATTCATTGACAGTCTTGTCTAAATGTTATTATTCCTTTGGCATCTAGATACCTGCCTCAGGTGCTTTGGAGGCCATTTGTGTCACTTATTTTGTAATTTGGAGAGACTGATTTCTACAAATTTTAATTCAGGATGACCAATTCAAAAACAATGAATCTTGCTCTGCTGCAAATTGTAAAAGGATTGACTTTAATTAATTTGAATTCGGTCCCAGTGGCAAGTGGAAACAAGGTATCTAAAAACATTGTGCATCTGTTTGAATTAAACCTGGAATGGCTCAAATGTGCCATTGCTGCATTAAAAAAACAATGTGGGTATAACTGCTTAATGAGCTCTATCTGCAAAAACCTCAGAACTTTCATCTACCAATTAGGAAGCTCCATTTTTGGATACTGCCACGTGGCAGATGACCTTCTAATTTTAAAACAGAAACAAAGAGAAAACCAATCCCGCCATTTATTATGTAACTTAAACATACAAAACAAACAAAGAGAAAACCAACCCCGCCATTTATTATGTACTTGAATCATACAAAAGAAACAGAAAACAATCCTATGTCATTGTGGCAGAGCACAGCTAAAAACCCTTTAGAAATTGGCAGGGATGGGGTTAAATTCCCCTACCTGCCTGGGTTCATTGTGTTCAGGTGGCTGGGGTTGATTAGATGATTAGTTTAATTAATGATCAATCAGCACCCAGCCATCTGACATAAAAGGAGGCCTCTGCTTCTCATTTGGGAGGAGGGAGCTGAGGAAGCAGGTTGGTGTTTGTGGTGTTTGTGGTGTTTGTGGTGTTTGTGGTGTTTGTGGTGTTTGTGGTGTTTGTGGTGTTTGTGGTGTTTGTGGTGTTTGTGGTGTTTGTGGTGTTTGTGGTGTTTGTATCCAGTGAAGGCATTGCCCAGCCTGGAAACCTTTAATTTTGCAAGTTTTGTTTTTTGTATTGTTTTTTTTGTGTGTTTAAATCCCTTTATTTTGCCCTTGTGCACTTTTATTTTGTGTTATTTATAATAAAAGTAGTATTTTTTTGAACTTCATACTGTCTCTTGGCCTCTATCCACTGGCCAGCCTGCCACAGTCATGCTTTCATATATTTTTACTTTCAAATTAAATATATTAGAACGACCCAGACAATTGCTTTGTTGCAGGGCTTATTTTCTGTTCAATTTGTCATGAATTCTCTGTAGTTTCAAATAAAACAAACATTTTGAGAATTCAGCACCGTCTCCTTGAGTACTACTTCCTAAACATGGAAACGTTACAATATACCAAATGAACAGATCAAGCTTATTACGATAGTTTACATAATCAGATTGCCTGGAAAGTGTCTATAGAAATTCTACATCTCCTTTCAAATTTTTTACCTTCTGTTGCCTTATAGCCTGGAATTAAAACTAAAATTGAACTTTTTGGCCTAAATGCAAAGCGTTATGTTTGGCTCAAACCACCCAAAGAACACCATCCCTACTGTGAAGCATGGTGGTGGCATGTTATGGGGATGTTTCTCTTTGGCAGGGACTGAGCCACTTGTCAGGATAGAAAGGAAAATGAATGGAGCAAAGTTCAGAGAAGTCCTTGAGGAAAACCTGCTACCCTCTGCAAAACAACTGAAACTGGGAGGGAAGTTCACCTTTCAGCATGATAATGACCCAAAGCACACAACAAAAGCTACACTGGAGTGGCTAAGGAACGAAAAGGTAAATGTCTTTGACTGACCCAGTCAGTGTCCCAACCTAAATTCAATCGAAAATTTGTAGCTTGACTTGAAGATTGCTATCCATCAACTCTCCCCAAGGAACTTGACAACTTGAACAGTTTTGTAAAGAAGAATGGTCCAATATTATCAAATCTAGGTGTGCAAAGTTGGTAGAGACCTATCCCAACAGACTCACAGCTGTAATTGCTGCCAAATGTGCTTCCACCAAGTATTAACTCAGGGGGGTGGAGACTTATCCAAGACTTATTTTAGTTTTGTATTTTTAAAATATACCTTTTTTCTCAACAGTGTGGAGTATGGTATGGAGATATTTATAATTCAAATGCATGAAACTCTGAGGCACTCACATATCTATTGTACATATCCATTAAGTGAAAAAAACAAGTGATATCTGAAACAAAAACACTCTGGAAATGTATTTTTGATATCTCCACTTTAAATGGCTGGACACTTTTGTTAACTTTATGCTTTTTCACATTTCCGATGTGTTTTTGTTTTAGATTTAATTGTCCTCACCCATTGGTGTAGTCGATCTGGAACACACAGAAACAGCGTTCCGGTACTTTTTTCAATAGGCAGAACCTTGACTTAAGAGTTAACTTATGAATCAACTTAAAAATATTTTTGATGCATGTGCATTGATGAACCGATCTCTTTTCCGTGTGAAAATCAAAATAGAGTTTCTGTACCCTACTATTGCTCCCAGTGTGGCACTGCTGATGGGACATGAATCAGAGTCTCCATCTCCGATAACCGGCACGTAGTTTAAATGCTTGCAAAGTCAAGTCACACACATCTCCTGATTCCTGCACAACTGTACGATTTAGTCAGCTGTCCTTGTGATGCAATGAAGAGAACATTAGGAACTTCTACTACAAACTACTGCACTAAAGTTTAAAAGGGCTAACAATGTTTTTTTAGTAAAAATGCTGATGAAGAAGTAGCCAAATTGTGTTTTTTAAAGAAGCCAAAAGCATAAATAAGTGCTACACATTTATTTAAAAACACAGCAATGCTATAAACTATGTATTTATTCATGTGCTTTGCTTGTTTTTTTCTCACAAGTTACAAAAAAAAAACTGCTTTTTTTTTTATCTGATGAGATCAAATGCATTTGGTCGAGGAAAAAACATGTATTCAGAATGTCGTGTCAATTTAAATTGTTCAGAACTGTCAGCAGATACATTCTTTAAAAAATAAACTGAAAAACAGCTGTTATTGTACAGTTCGGAAATTAGTGATGAAAAAAAATAACAGCGTTTGTGTGATTCAGAATTTTGTTGGATGCAGCTCCAGAAATAAGACAGAGTGAGGACATGATTTAGGCCTACTATACAGGACATTGTGGTGATTGAAGACAGGGGGAGGATGTGATATACTATACAGGATGTTTTGGTGATTGAAGACAGGAGGAGGATGTGATATAAGAACATAAGAACATAAGAAAGTTTACAAACGAGAGGAGGCCATTCGGCCCATCTTGCTCGTTTGGTTGTTAGTAGCTTATTGATCCCAAAATCTCATCAAGCAGCTTCTTGAAGGATCCCAGGGTGTCAGCTTCAACAACATTACTGGGGAGTTGATTCCAGACCCTCACAATTCTCTGTGTAAAAAAGTGTCTCCTATTTTCTGTTCTGAATGCCCCTTTTTCTAAACTCCATTTGTGACCCCTGGTCCTTGTTTCTTTTTTCAGGCCTACTGGTCATGACACTGTGGTGATTGAAGACATGGGGAAGAAGTCATGTAGGCTACTATACAAGACGTTGCAGTGATTGAAGTTCTGCGCTAGTGATGACCTTGTAATCGAAAGGAATAGAAAAGAACACTACAAAAATAAGTAGACACCAAAGACAGTATTTACTCATAAGATGCTTTCAAAACAAGAAACATTGGCTGGAAAACTGCCAATCTGGCGGCAGTGACTGGGGGAGTAGCCTTTAAAAGTCACATGCGAGACGCATGCATTACCTATTAAATGTTACCTCAAGAGCAATGAACAAATAAAATGAGAATTTGTATCATTTTTGTTTAAAATCTATATTTTGTTGGCGTTCTGGTACTTTTGGATTTAGGACTACACCACTATCCCCACCCCTTCACTGGCTTCTTTCCTGTCAATAACCAATCAGCTGGTTCCCCTCTGTTGACTGACATACATTCAGCCAGTAACATGCTTTGACCCAGAGGAAACTGTTGAGGTGGAATGACCCAGGAAGTGCATACAGATAACCTGATAATAAGGTGTAGAAACTGAGAGCTTCCTTTAATCTAAAGCAGTATGAAATGAAAGTCATTGTTTGTTATACATTGCTTTCAAAATTACAGGTTTCAGACCTTTTTAGCTAATGAAAGATCAAAACAGTTCAAATGTATGAAAGTTTTTTGTTAGCTACAATACTTTTAAATGAAATGAACCATCTATTACTTGTGTTTGCATTAGCACATTTATCACTGCTGCCTCCTTAAGCTGATCCAGCTCTATTGCGACAGGCCGCTGCTGTGGAATGGCAAGCTGTACGGCTATTATGATAAAAGAAAGCGATTGGTGGCCTTGCAAGAAATAGTTCAGGAGCTCGGCAAAGACTTTTCTGTGGAAGAAGTGAAGAAAAAAATGAACCATCTGTGTACACATTTTAACCAGGAAAGAGCGAAGATTGCTAAAGCCAAGCACAGCACTGGCAGCAGAGTGGCTGGGCCAGTGACTTCCAAGTGGAGACTTTAAACGGTTACGTTTCTTACCTGACAACATCCTGCCTTGCCAAAGCATGGTGAGTATGAGATTTTACACTAAGAGATGTACCGCCTGCAAAAATACACAGCATGAATGCTACTCCATTATAGCACTTAGTGATTATGTCAAAAACCATTGTGATGTACTGCAATGCAAATACTACACGAAACATACTGTGTGTCCTTGAACAACAAATTGTTTATAAAAGGGTGAAACTCACCAATAAATATTTTAAGATGGAATTAAATGCAAATTTCAATTTTAACTAAGAGTATAATAATGAAAAAAATGAAATAAAAAAAAAAAAGGGTCTTCATTAAGTCTGCTGATGCCTGATAGGGGGAAGGGAGAGGTATTGTGTTTTATTTTGTATTTTTGTAATGGTTTGTATTTATGTTTCATTTCTCTATAAGATATTCAAACATAGTCAACTGCGCCACTAACAAATATACATTATCTGACATTTTCTAGCAGATTTTCTTGAAGCCCTACTTTCATGAATAGCCAAACTGACAGATCCCGCCTTACGTCTGGTGTTATTTCTGTTGTCAATAACTGTAGTGGTGCGAACACTTTTAGTTTGAAAGACGCTGTGTAATTCGTAAGTCTTACTTGTTCGTGTCCAGCAAAACAATTTATTTTTCATTCCAGCTTTAATAAAGATCAGTCTCTTATTAACACATTGAGTCTCATTTTATACCTCCTGCTTGTAGTGAAAAATGAAGGCTTGGCCTATTTAAAAACTTTTAAGTTCTTTGACATAAAAAATAACTAAATTAAATCAAATAAATTACTAAATTATGCCCTATATATAAATAAATGTATAAACCTATGAAAGAATAACAGCACCAGCAATAAGGTACGATAATGGTCTGTTTTGATTAAAGGGCGAGCATTAACTGCAGAAATGTTATGAAGTCTAATTATTCAAACAGTGCTAAAATCCAAATCACTAACTTATCCCACATGCTGTATATAAAACAGACAATAACTAGTTAGGTTCACTCCAAACTGACTATTCCAAGTACAGTATCACGTTAATTCAAAGAATCAATATTCCATTTAAAAAATATATATAATAATTTACTAATAGCAATAGTATGTACTTATTTGACTGGCAGCAGTAGGAAAAAAAAGACTAAAAAATAAACATAAAATGGAAGCAATCTTCTGTTTAAAAAAAAAAAAAAATATTAACATCGCTCTCATCTCAGTCCCAGAATAGCAAAAAAAAAAAAATAATAATCAAGGCTTCTGTAATCTGGTTCAAAAGAAGACACTAGTTGACGAGTTGAATCCAGTATCCTCCACAATAGAAATTGGTTGCATGTCATTTGCGGTCGTCTCAATAATCAACATGTTATGTTTTCAGAAGTAAGAAGTAATACAAAAAAATAAACTGAGTAGCCGTTATTTGCAGACACCGGCTTCTTAATATTCGACCTGCACATTTTTGACAATCGTTTTTAAACGATTAAGCAAAATGAAAAACGTTTGAAACTTTACTAACATTTAAATGTTTGTAATAAAAAAAAGTGTGTTCTAGAAAGTTCTAGAAATGCGTTCGAGTTCATCTGTGCCCTTGCCCTATAATAACCCGTATTTGATATAACTTTGCCTTGTCATGCTTATATAACTTGTTTTTGTCAGAATGTTCTAGGGAAAGGGATGGTTTATTCAGAGGGCCGAGCCTCGAGGGAGTGATCTGGCCAATTACTCTCTCGCACGCAGAAGCCTAACTTGGTAAGTTATAAAAAGGACGGGGTTCTCCACTGCTCTGATGAGAGTCAGCCGTGAGGATTAGCGCGCAGTCCTGCTCGGTATTTTTTGGAGACAGCTGCTTTCTCTTACTAGGGTTGAAGGGCTCTCCCGATCTGCTTGGAAGGGTAAGAATTAGTTCAGTTGCGTCTCATGGATTGTATTGATCTGTGATTAATATAATCTTTGTATGTAACCTTGTTGGGTTGTGTCCCGTTACGGATATCGTTATTCGCAGTATAGCATCTGTGTATGTAACTGTGTGTGTGTGTGTGTGTGTGTGTGTGTGTGTGTGTGTGTGTGAAATAATAAAGGACCTTTTGAAATTACTCTGTGAAGTAATTGTCTTATTTACCTCTACATCAACTTCCTTTTAAATTTAAAGTAATTAAATTTCACACAACATGTTTAAACTCTAAATGATTTACACTATTTTTACAATGATTTTTCTAGTCCTGAGTCATACAAAGCAAATGGCTATGAATTCATAATGAATTTGAGTGGAACATCACAGAAACAGCAGCTGATGCTTTGGAATTTATGGCCATTATTTTACCCCATTTCTTTTTCAGGAGACTCAAATCTGATCTGTGAAGCAGGAGAGGTGGGACTATGATAATAATGATGCTGATAATTGCCTTGAAGGAAGTCCACCAGTACCACCTCCACCTGGATCCCATTCATCCACCAGTAGGATCAGCGGCAGTCAGAAGAGACCACATGAAGACATTCCCACAGATACATTTACAGCAGCCAGGGTTGATCTCTTCCACTGTTGTAAAGAACAGGATGCAGATGATTTGTTTGGAATTTATATTGGTCAAGAGCTGACAGCTATTCGCAACACTGAGGCTAAACGAAGAGTAAAACTGAAAATTATGTCTGCTATTTTTGAGACACAGGAATTGGAGTCTGGTTAGCACACCCAAGTTTGGTTATATGGCTGCTAAGCCATTCCCAGTCAACGTGGCCATCATTTTACTGTATAAGATCATAAGAAAATGTACAAATGAGTGGAGATCCATGAGTGCTTGTCTGGTTCCTAGCAGCAAGTTCATCTCACAACTTTGTCAAGTTGGGTCTTAAAGGATCCCAATGATCCTGGCTCAACAGCATCACTAGGTAGCCCATTCCATCCCTCCCCACCCTCTGTGTGAAGAAGAGTCTCCTTCAATAACATGACTAGGCAGCCAATTCCTTCCCCTCACCACTCTCTGTGTGAAGAAGAGTCTGCTTTAATAACACGACTATTCAGTCCATTCCATCCCCTCACCACTGTCTGTGTGAAGAAGAGTCTCCTTCAACAACATGACTAGGAAGCCCACTCCATCCCTTCACCACTCTGAGTGAAGAAGAGTCTCCTTCAACAACATGACTACGCAGCCCATTCCATCCCCTCACCACTCTCTGTGTGAAGAAGAGTCTCCTTCAACAACATGACTAGGAAGCCCACTCCATCCCTTCACCACTCTGGGTGAAGAAGAGTCTCCTTCAACAACATGACTACGCAGCCCATTCCATCCCCTCACCACTCTCTGTGTGAAGAAGTGTCTCCGAACCTTCTATTCTATGTCTGTCCCCATTTCATTTTCTATTGTGTCACTTGATGCACTTACAGACACAAGGGAGTACTTCACTGCTTCACATTTATTAATTCAATTGGCAAAACCAATGAAATATTATCTTCTTAATAGCAATTCAAGAATTCACAGCTGCCCATAATAACTTGTGTGCAATTCCCAGATGTAAATAAACGGAGATGACAAGTGCTGT
Organism: Polyodon spathula; assembly: GCF_017654505.1. NCBI lineage: Eukaryota > Metazoa > Chordata > Actinopteri > Acipenseriformes > Polyodontidae > Polyodon > Polyodon spathula. Next base: position 19,523,829 of record NC_054549.1, on the reverse strand, counting down.
GCAGGTACTAAAGAGCTACTGTGAAATCAGGAATCTGACTCACAAACTGAGGCATAAAATATCTGCTCCTGGCACTATTGCTCAGTGCTCAGGAAACAGTTTCTGATGCACTAGTTCAACAATAAACCTGGGCAGATCTTGGATTTTCAGATGATGGGTAAGCTTTCCCTTGATAGTGTATTTAATTTTTACAGTGGTAAACCCAACAATAACTTCCACTTCAGTCTGATTTCAAACCTCAAATGGAAGACTTCTGTATTATTTCAAACCGGAACCTGGCCATGCATAGGACAACTGCAAGGCATCTCCCATTACAATACTTTCTAACTGTGACTTTACATACTTACATACTGAATCATCAGCTATACAGAAGTACAAAGAAGAAGCTGAAAATCAAACATTTAACAAACATTTCAAGAATATGTTGTGAGATATGTCATTATTGAGTTTTTTGTTTAAAAGGGTAGGTGTCAATGTTGAATATTCACACTGGAATATTTCCTCAATATAAAGCTACTGTATGAAGTGACATTTCAGTCAGGACAATCTTGTGTAAATAACCATCTTTATTATAATACAAAATCTTACAGATTTCCAAAAACATTGAACCAAACAATGGGTGAATACAAATACAAATAATAGTTGGAGCACAGCCTCATCCCTTGGAGTATCCCAGTGCCGCCTGCTAAAAAACACAATAAAATAATAAATCGATGCGATGTGTTCATCCCAGTGAACAAAAATGATGAGGCAGAGGAGTGGTGGGGCTTGCGACCAGCCCCGCGCTGTTTCTTCTGCCGCTGCTTCCTTGTTAAATAACAATTAATTAAAAAAAAAAAAAAAAAAAAAACTGCAGTACCCCTCTGCAGTACCTCTTCTGGCCTGAGTCCAGGAGGCACTGGTGATCCCACTAGTGACACCACGTGTCGCAGGAAACGGCGTTGCGGTGACTCAGACCAGAAGAAAGCACAACCAAAACAGAAGGTACGGTGCAGTGGCACATGCGCTGTTTTATTAATGAACAAAAAAATAAATAAAATATTTGAACAAAAATAAACACTTGCTCACAGAGCAGAAATAAAACAATTAAACAAAATAAATCACGAACACAAAAATAAACGCTAAGGTCCGGCTGGGCAGTAGCCTTCACGGATCCTTATTCTTTTTAAATATCTCTCTCGCCTCTCGCTCTCCCGTTCTCCACTTCTGAACACCCACTAACATGGAGAGCTGCAGGCTTTTTATACAGGTGACCATCTTCCGATTAGCAATAAATTAATCACTTAATTAATTCGGGAGATGGACACCTTCTGCACGGGTTTTAATTATTAGAGTGGATGGGCTTAATCCATGCTGCAAAACAAAAACGTACAGCGGTTCGCCGTCAAATACATTTTAAAAACAATAACACAAAAATGCACAGCTGCGCCATCATACAAAATAATAAACAAATACAAACTAACAACACAGGAGCGGAGGGGGATACTCCGTTCTAAAAATAAACAAACAATATGATTTAACAGCAGGGCTTTCCTACAGCCCTGCTACACCAAGATAATCCATCCACCTGACAGGTGTGACATATCAAGAAGCTGATTAAACAGCATGATCATTACACAGGTGCACCTTCTGCTGGGGACAATAAAAGGCCACTCTAAAATGTGTAGTTTTGTCACACAACACAATGTCTCAGATGTCTCAAGTTTTGAGGGAGCGTGCAATTGGCATGCTGACTGCTGGAATGTCCACCAGAGCTGTTGCCAGAGAATTTAATGTTCATTTCTCTACCATAAGCCGCCTCCAACGTCGTTTTAGAGAATTTGGCAGTATGTCCAATCGGCCTAACAACCGCAGACCACGTGTAACCATGCCATCCCAGGACCTCCACATCCGGATTCTTCACCTGCAGGATCATCTGAAACTAGTCACTCGGACAGCTGATGAAACTGTGGGTTTGCACAACCGAAGAATTTCTGCACAAACCATCTCAGGGAAGCTCACTGGTTTTCTGATCCACACCCCCACCTTTTTTTTAAGGTATCTGTGACCAACACATGCATATCTGTATTACTAGTCTTGTGAAATCCATAGATTAGGGCCTAATGAATTTATTTCAATTGACTGATTTCCTAATATGAACTGTAACTTAGTAAAATCTTTTAAATTGTTTCATGTTGCATTTATATTTTTGTTCAGTGTGTGTATATATATATATATATATATATATATATATATATATATATATATTTATATGTGTGTGTGTGTGTGTGTGTGTGTGTGTGTGTGTGTGAGATTGTGTGATTGTGAAGTGTGTGGTTTTAATCCATTACATAAACGTGACATTTCAGAACATTAATCAAAATGTTTTTAAATATTCTCATCAGTTTTAAAATGTAGTACATAAACAACCAAGTGTTACATGACAGTACTTTCACAGATAGAGCACCAGACGTTATGAAATACATGATTTGTCTTTTAGTTAATAACTGACTTATTTGACTATCATAGCTTAACTACTCATCAAACTAGCCCTTGTTCAAACCCAAAGTCATATAAGTTAGTCTGGGTTATGCTATACACACTGTCAAACAAAGCATTGTTATTCAGATGCTGGATTCAGTAATCACTTATCTGTAATGTAAACATGGAATTGCTGCTGCATAGATCCATCACAAAACATGTGATGCGCATGTACCACTATTTATTGAGGTAGACTTTCCTCAGAAAAAAGCCTTAAGAAAACAAATGGTCAGTTGTTGGCTTACAATGCATTATGCATTTAGAGCTAATAAAACATGTCCTGCTTTAACCAGTTCCTCATCTTCTTCAATTAAAATCTACTCACCGTCTTTAGTTTACACAAGGCATTGGAAGATATAAGTCAGTACATACAGTCAGTGCCCCTACTTTCATTTTCACCTATATTGTTTGTGTGACACTCAAAACCCTTTCCTTACAGTTTCTTTTGAGTCCAAAGAAATGCTAATCATGTCTTTCATTACTATTTATACTGACAGCATATTATATTTAAAATGACTTTTGTTCGATAGGGCAGTCTCTGACAATTAGGCAAATGTGATAGGGATATCTTGAGTTACAGTCCCTAGGAAACGACGACAGCATAAAGAAAAGGCATTCTTGAGATGACACAAGCCCTGCAGCTTTGAAACAGCAGCCAGCATAAAGCGTTTCCATGGCAACAGTACCAGGAACTGGTAGAATATTCTCTAAGGAAAGAGAAGTTAAAATGAATTGAAAGTGCTGCAGTATAAAAAAAAAAAACAAGATGTGTGTTGTGAACTACTAAATCTTAAACAGAACATTGTAAAATTAAATAAAGTAAAGACGCTTGTTTATATAATGTCTTCAACATAGATTTGTCAACTTTCCATTTTTTCAAAACTGGACATCACCACCCCCCCCCCCCCCCCCACACACACACACACACACACACCCACCCACCCCCCCCCCCCCACACACACACACACACACACACACACACACCCCCCCCCCCCCCCCACACACACACACACACACACACACACACACACACACACACACACACACACACACACACACACACACACACACACACACCCCCCCCCCCCCCCCCCCCCACACACACACACACACACACCCACACACCCCCCCACACCACACACACACACACACACACACACACACACACACACATTCGGGTGGGGGGGTGGGTAAATGTGCACATACCCACATAAAAATTGAACATTATAAATATACTGTGTAAAGTATGCTGACCATTTATTTATTGATTCTCTACTACTTCTTAAAGTTGTACTTCTGTTCCTTTCTTCTTGCCATCACAAAAAAATCTGAAAATTCAGCGCAGGAGATTTTGTAATTGCCTCAGCCTTTACCATTGTAACTTGGAGACGATTCCTTTCATCAGTCCACAAGTTCTGCATAACACTGAATATGTGTTCCACAAATGCATTGCTGGGTGGTAAAACAAGCCTATGCTGAACAATCCACATTGAATTAGGGTCCTCACAGCGCTTAAAGAATTCTACCCATTTATCAGACATCGGTTTAACTGGGATGTTCTTCTTGCACTCTGTTACATTTTTCAAAGCTGGTAGCAGCATATTCAGTGTCACGTTTCTGTGAATAGTCCATCTCCATTCAGTTTAATGTCCAGCTTTTCAATCAAAGCAATATGTTTGTCAAACTCAAGAGGTTTGTCCAGATTGAATGTCGCACATAACTTGTGCGGAAAGTTTTCTCTGAAATCCAAGCACTTTTCAAGGTCCTGGATATACGCGTGTAAGCCTGTCGGGCATCTCCACTCGATTTGTTCTGCTTGTTAAGTGTTTTCTTCAAGCACAGTCAGATTGATCTCACTAGCTTGGTTTACATGCAGTTTAGAAACTTCAGATTCCCTCTCCATTATTGTGAGAATGTGAGCTGCACGCACATAGCCTGCACACTGCTCACGCTGTAGGAAGTGTGCGGCTAAAACCTGCGACGGTCAAAAAAGGTGGGTAAGTCGCCTTCTCACGTTAAAAAGCAGCGCACATTGACTAGAGACTAAGGGGGGCATGTATCAAGATCGACGACGCAGCGCTGAACTGGCAGAGTGTAAAGAAGTGCTCTGCCACGGCACAAATCTGACCCCATTCTGAATGTATTAACTGGCCCAAAATTAATGAGGCTACCACATTTAAATGATAAATGAGCTGTGCCAGTGCTCAAAATGGGCTACTGGTAGCAGAAATTAATAGACTAATCTGGAAAATAGCACCTCTTCAATTGAACCATAGGTAGGTCATTTGGAGAGGCAGAAATGACAATTCAAAATGGGCTAACCTGTGAAGGAAAATAATTCACAGGGCAACATTAATTTCACAAGATAAGCAGTATGTTTTGAAAAAAAAAATACTGTTGGTTCCACAAATTTCTTCAAAGAGACAAATGTGGGGCTTAATATTAGCTTTCTGAAAGACTTACAAGACAATAATCCAGAAAGTTACAAAAATGCTCAGGATGGATAAGCATCACCTGAAGAATCTGTTAAACCTGAACAGTAATTTAAAAAAACAGCATTCAACTGCAGAGAGTCTTGCACTGATAAATTATTATTATTATTATTATAATAATAATAATAATAATAATAATAATAATAATAATAATAATAATAATAATAATAATAATATAATATATAATAATAAATAATGTGTGGCGGATGATGTGGGCAAGTATAGTAGTGTTTTTTAAATTTACTATGCATTAACTCTACTAAACATTTTACCTGCATATAGTTTTGTATCATAGGCGGCTGTATGGTCCACTCACTGACTCACTGTGTGGCTCTGAGGAAGTCACTTAACCTCCTTCTGCTCCATCTTTAGGCTGAGATGTTGTTGTAAGTGACTCTGCAGCTGCTGCATAGTTCACACACCCTAGTGTCTGAGGTGCCTGCTAAATAAACAAATAATAATAAAAAATGTATTTTAGGTCTGTTCTTAGACGTAAGGATCAGGATTGACAAAGATAACCTGTGTGGAACCTTAGTAATATCTTATATATGGTCAAAAATCTTTAGTAAAACATTCATGGATCATGCAAAGCACTAGCCATTGGATGTGGCTATTTGTTTTTGGTGATATACAGACAAAAGATTCTCCCCATGGTTTAACGACACAGCACGTATGAGCAACAAATGTGATGCAAACTAGAATGTAGATGGAGAGCTACTAGACTTCAGGTCCATTGTTTAATTTGGAAAGAGAGTATTTTGAAATATAGGGCTGCTGCACTCTCCTCAGCAAGATCAGCATATTATTCAAATATCATTGAAATAAACAAGAATAATCCTAAATTTCTATTTCACTCTATAGCTAAGTTAACTGATCCTCCTCCAGAGTCTGTCCAATCAAACACTCTCTCATCTGTAAGTTGTAATGACTTCATTAATCACTTTAACAAAAAAAGTTACTGTCATTGGGAATCAGATATTCGACAGCGTATCAAATTTAGATGTGTCATCAAGCTATGTTATTTTTACCATCAGTCAACAACACCAGTCCACATTCATGAGCATTTCTCTTGGATTAGTCACATGGATCTGTCTAATATAGTTAAGAAGATGAAATCCACTACATGTGCGTTATATCCTGTCCCTACTTTTTAATATTGTTAATAGCTTCCTTTTATCGGGTATTGTTCCTAACTCTTTCAAGACTGCAATAGTAAAACCACTGCACTAGAAATCTACCTGACATCACAATGTTCTTAATAACTGCAGGCCTATTTCTAATCTTCCATTTCTGTCTACAGTTTTAGAAAGAGTAGTTGTTGCCAAGCAACTTAGCAAATGTCTTGCAGTTTATAACATACAGTATAAGAGAAATTTCAGTCTGGGTTTCAGCCTCATCATAGCACCGAGGCAGCACTTATTAAAGTGGTTAATGATGCATTGTTATCTTCTGACACGGGCACACCTTCAGTTCTTATTAGAGTGGTTAATGATGTGTTGTTATCTTCTGACATGGGCACACCTGCGGTTCTTATTAGAGTGGTTAATGATGAGTTGTTATCCTCTGACATGGGCACACCTTTGGTTCTGATACTATTAAATCGAAGTATTTTGTTTGTTTTTATGGATCATTATGTTTTAATTGATCGCCTTGAAAATCTGGTTGGATTGTCAGATTGTGTTTTGTCTTGGATTCGATCCATCTCTCGAACAGGTGGCAATTTGTTAAAATAGAGGAGAAGATCTCTTTTTTGTTCAAGGTTAAATGGGGCTCAATTCTTGGCCCAACTCTGGGCAATATCATGTGTAGCTATGGGGTTCATTGTCATTGTTACACTGATGATACACAGCTATATTTATCCCTAAACACGGTGACACCATGGCTGTACATATTTTAAACAGGGTGACACCACAGCCCTACATATTTTAAACAGGGTGACACCATGGCTGTACATATTTTAAACAGGGTGACGAATGGCTGTACATATTTTAAACAGGGTGACACCATGGCTGTACATATTTTAAACAGGATGACACCATGGCTGCACATATTTTGAGTACCTGTCTTGCTAACATAAAAAATGGATGCTTGAAAACTTAATGCTCAACTCAGATAAAACAAAGAGATAATTCTGCCTTAAATTGATATAAATTACAACTTGACTTAATACCCCTGCTTTACTGTCACCTCGTTGATTTACTATTCTCAACAACAGTTGAATGAATGTATTAATGTCACATTACCTGGAGGTTGCCTTTGAAATGTGTGCGCTGGAAAAGAGAATAAGAAATAAACACATATAGAGGGCCAGAGGGCAGAGGGGCAGTCAGCCGTAGGGCCAGGGCTCCCCCTACCCCCCCCCACCTATTTAAGAGTGACCCTTGATAAGCTCAGTGTTTGCAGTTTACACAAAATCAACTTTACAGTCCGGAAACGTCCACGGAAGTTGCAGGTGCCTTTATGTCCCTGAAAATTTAATTTAAAAGCAAGGGAGAAAAGGTTTTACGTTTCCAAGGAGGAGGCTTGCACTGAGTTCCGTCCTCCGAACGTCCATACTCATAGGTCCAGATTTTCTGCTATTCGTGGTTTAATTTGAAGATAGTGAACCCTCTACCGGCAGAAGACGTACTCCAAACTTGGTCACGTCTACGATTGTTATTGTTTGTTTGCAGTGCCTAAATAAACGGCAGTGTACATGTATGTGTTTTGTGTCAGCTAGGAGCCATACATATTACATAATAAATACATAAATAAATCATAATACAAACACACAAAATAACACAAGACACCGGGGCGGAGGGGGAGACACCATTCTAAAAATAAATAAACAATATATTTAAACAGCCCCTTTTTTATGTGCAGGGCTTTCCTATCGCCCTGCTAATAACTCAGAACTATCCCGACTCAGAAATGTGGGGAAGCTATAAAAATGTCCAACAAGATGCTCGGATACATTGTGAAAAGTGTTGAATTTAAATCAAAGGAAGTAATGTTAAAACTGTACAATGCACTTGTAAGACCTCATCTTGAATATTGTGTTCAGTTCTGGTCACCTCACTATAAAAAAGATATTGCTGCTCTAGAAAGAGTGCAAAGAAGAGCGACCAGAATTATTCCAGGTTTAAAAGGCATGTCATATGCAGACATGCAAAAAGAAATGAATCTGTTCAGTCTTGAACAAAGAAGAATACGCGGCGACCTAATTCAAGCATTCAAAATTCTAAAAGGTAGTGAAAATGTCGACCCAAGGGACTTTTTCGACCTGAAAAAAGAAACAAGGACCAGGGGTCACAAGTGGAGATTAGACAAAGGGGCATTCAGAACAGAAAATAGGAGGCACTTTTTTACACAGAGAATCGTGAGGGTCTGGAATCAACTCCCCAGAAATGTTGTTGAAGCTGACACCATGGGATCCTTCAAGAAGCTGCTTGATGAGATTCTGGGATCAATAAGCTACTAACAACCAAACAAGCAAGATGGGCCGAATGGCCTCCTCTCGTTTGTAAAATTTCTTATGTTCTTATGTTCTTCTATATATATATATTTTTTTAGACTAATCTAACTGCTCAGTGAAGAGGAATCCCCCTCTCTTGGGAGGAAACCTCTGTGGTCCTGGCGGATATCCCCCACTCCAGGAATGCCAGCTATACTTTGTTGAGCAGAAAGAATATCAGGGAGAGCAGAGTGAATGTAAGATTCCACTGCAGAGGAGATTAATGTCTATGTTTTTTTTTTAAAACTTAAGCTGCTTATCTTGCTGCACCTATACAAAATGAATGGGGGGAATAGAATTGGGGAGGAAGACCAGCTTTAGAAATGAGTGATGAAAGATGAGTAGAAAACCTGTTCATTGCTATGATAGAATTGTTAATTAATAAAGAGAGGATCAAATGAGTTAGAGGGGTTACGCTGGGAAAGATAGCGGGATAAAGAGGAACAAGGGCAAAGAGGAGAGCTGAGTTTGCACAGCTGAATGAATTGCCCTTGACGTAGCTGATCTGTTTTAGGAGGAAAATTAGATTGTGAGAGTCGGGAATGAGAGAGAGGTCGCAGGAATGGAGACCCAGAGAAGGAAAACTTGACGGGGAGGGGAAAGCAAACTCAGAACAGTGAAGAAAACCGAAGAATGCAGAAAGACAAAGGGATTCCATGACTAGATCGTCAAAAGGAGAAAAACAACCTTGGTGCAGAATTGTATTATATTTATGTATTGGTATTTTTTTTTATATATGTTTTGTTTTGTTATTCTGTTTTTATTTTTTAAACATGTTCTGGCAGAGGCGAGGGGAATAACTCGTCCTCTGCCAGCAATGAATGAAACCTTGTGGTAATGTGTGGCTGTCGGCTAGTGCGTTGTTAAACTAGCCAGCAGACATGCAATTAATAAACTCGTGCAGATTTGGCTGAGGGGTAATAGAATAATTACAAACTAGTTAAACCCTAGGTGGGTGTACGGAGGAGAGCAACAGAAGAACAGTGAAGGCGATTTGCTTAGCCTGATCTTGAGTTTATTATTTTGTGTTCGTGATTATTTTTGTTAATCCTTTTTATTTGGGCTTTGTGGGCAGTGTCTTTTTGAACTGCAGTACCTGCCTGGGTGTTTTCACTTCCGTCTTCTGGCCATTAACTGCCACACGTGGTGTCCAGTGTGGGATTACCAGCGCCTCCTGGATTTTATGTTATTTTTTTATAACTTTGTGGAGTGAGGAAAGAAGTTGGGAGGAAGAAGAGAAAAGGTGGGAGGAAGAAGAGGAAAGGGGAAGGAGAAGCAACAAGTCTGCCTCACCTGCCTGTGGGGGAAAGAGTGGTGCTTTAATTGTGGGGAGCCCTGGCACGTATCCCCAGGCACCTTCTCCATATGGCAGGAGGAAGACATGGAACTGAAATGGGAGAAGTCAGTGCATCCACAGCCCAAGAAGGAGGAGCCCGAATGTCCTGCGCCTGAGTGGGAGGAGCCCAAACGTCCACAGCCCAAGAGGGGGGTCGGTCTGTCCACAGTCCAAGAGGGGGAGTCGGTGCATCCACAGCCCAAGGGGGGAGTCGGTGTGTCTACAGCCCAAGAAGGGGGAGTCGGTGTATCCACAACCCAAGAGGGGGAAGGCCGAATGTCCACAGCCCAGGTACCCACCAACAGAGGGAGAATGCCTGCTTGTTCCACCTTCACCACTGTGGGAGGAATACTTGTCGCTCTCACCTCCACCAGCAGAGGGAGAATACCTGCTGGTTCCACTTCCACTCCCATGGGGGAACTACGTGCCACTCCCACCTCCACCAGCAGAGGGAGAGTACCTGCTGGTTCCGCTTCCACCACCGTGGGAGGAATACATGCCATTTCCACCTTCACCAGCAGAGGGAGCATGCCTGCTGGGTTCCCCACTGCAGCCAGAAAGGGAGGAGCCCCTCTCCCCTTCACCGCCAGAAGGGAAGGAGTCCATATGGCCTTCGCCAGGAGCAGAGAAGCAGGAGCTGTCATTGTCTCCACCACCACCATCCAAGGGAGAGGAGCAGGAGCTACCTCTCCCTTCACAACAGGACGGACCAGGACAGGAGGCTGCCGGGCCTCAGCAGCTCCTGTATAGATTGCTGAGGGGAGCATGGGGCAAAAACACCCGGCCGCAGTGGCTGCGAAGAGGGCCAACCCCAGCACCACAGCTAGTCCTGTCTCCCCTCCTGCTGTCGCCTCCCGAGGGCCCGCTGCCCTATGTCCGCATCTCCTGGGGCTGCCTGATGCTCCGCATCGCCTGGGACTGCTTGGTGCTCCACATCACCTGGGACTGTCTGGTGCTCCGCATCACCTTGGACACAGACAGGTGGAATGGGTGGTGGAAGCACAAACACTACAAGCGTTTGTGCGGATACCACTGAAGAATCTATTAATAGATCAAGATAGGGTTGAGACCAGTCGATCACAGTATTGACCAATGCCAACATACAAGTTGCTTTGGATGAAAAGGCTTTATGGTACTGATAAAAAATGGTAATGACATATCTGAGATCAACAATGTTAAATTAGTCAATTTCCTGATGTCCGTGAGCATAAAGTTTATAAAGGACATCGCGAAAAAAGAAAAAGCAAGCTGAGGAGGTAGGAGAGGTGAGCGATGCTGCTGGGGTCTTTGATGAGGCTGAAATTGCTGCTGGTTCCAAGCAAGTGATTCTGTTATCAAGCACATCAAGGTGAGCAGATAATGTAGAAGTGGAGGTAGAAAGAGGATAAATTAGTTGCTTGATGTCGTTAAAAATCTGAAAACGTAAATCGGAGGAAGGATCAAATTAAATTGAGAACTGAGGTGAAGTAGTATCTGAATCGGAAGCCTGGACTAAAGGAGCGGGGCGTGAACTGAAGGAACAGAGCATGAACTGACATGTTTGGATCTCTGCTGTGCCTTCTGAAGGGGAAAAACAGGCTCTGCTCATATGGAATTGCAGTATGAAATAAATAATGCAGCCCGATCGCTTCCTACTTCAATGGGCAATCTTGTTTTAAACAAGACTTTCAGGAGTTTGTCAATTGGCCAGTCTTGTAATGAAGTTGTGCTGGAGAATCGTCCTGCAGTCTGGTGCATTTAGAGCGGCGAAGAGGAATGGCAGCGAGCACAGCTGGATGAGCAGAGGTTGAAGCAGCAGCTTTGTCAGATGGATGAGAAGCAGGATGGGCGGATTTGTTTGAAGGTTTTTTCGGTGGATTATTTGCTGAAGGGAGACCGCAAGAAGGAGAGAAAAATTCTTAATCTGAATCGGATGAAAATCAATGCTGCCTTGGGTGAGTAGTCTTTTTTTTGTTGTTTTTATCCCGATTGAAACAAAGTTTGCTTTAAGGCTGGTTCTGCAAGTCTGCGTGGTAACCACAAACTGAAAAGCAAGATGAGAATTAGGAAGCTGGATATGGTTTAAATAGGGTGACTGACATGGAATTAAAGGTTGACTGACAGGATAACACAGGGGAGGAGTCCCAGTTCCAGCCCCCTGAAATACATGGGCTTCTACTAATAAATAAAAAAAAATCTATAATCCAATAATTAGGTAATTTAAATTGAAATTGGCAGGCTTTGTGTGCTTATGTGGGCTCATGATCTTCCCAGCTGTGACTTGACCCTCTGGATTACTTTGATGATGTGAGCTGGTGTCAGTTTAACAGGAGCACAATTACACCTTTGGCGAGAATGAGAACATGAACTGAAGAGTTGAAATGCTAGTAACAAGGCTGTTCCCGTATAATGAAAGTTACAAACGGTGCATGATTTGGATTCTGGTGTGAGAGTTTTTGCCGGTAAAAAACACAATTTGTTGTTCTTATATTGATATAACTAGTGACAGGTACGTGTCTAGTCGATCAGCCTCGAAATGTATGTATAATGTAGAATATTAATCTTACTTGATTAAAATGAAAAATTTTACCTTATTGGATGGATGACTACCACAATGAAATTGTATAACTTAATGTATTGCGAAACATTAAAAGGTATATGAGTTTGCTTTTTTAATTGACAAACTGTAAATGGTACTTTATAATCATTACACCCGAAAACGCTGGTAAAACATCAATAAACTACTACAAATTTGTGTAAATAAAAGATCTAAATGATGTTCATATAGTTTTTTTTTTTAATTATGTCTCAATCCGGATGTTCTCGGTGATCTCAAACTTTTGCCCATAGCTTTATATCGAAAAATACATATTTGTGTCAAAAGAGATTGCTAGTTAGTTCAAGAAGTTTGTGGCAGAGCAGGGCTCTGCCCTTGGAAATACTGGCAGGGATGGAGTTAAATGCTCCTCCCTGCCCAGGTTGATTGCCCCAGGTGGGATCAATCAACTAATGTAATTAATCAATTATCATTTAGCCACCTGGCATAAAAGGAGGCCTCAGCCCCGTAGGGAGGAGGGAGCTGATGAAGCAGGTTTGTGTTTGTGTTTGTGTTTGTGTTTGTGTTTGTGTTTGTGTTTGTGTTTGTGTTTGTGAATTCTACATCCAGTGAAGGCATTGCCCAGCCTGGAAACCTTTATTTTTGTAAGTTTGTTTTTTGTACTGTTTAAATCCCTTAATTTTGCCCGTGTGCACTTTTATTTTTGTATTTATAATAAAATAATTATTTTTTTGAACTACAGAACCCAGTTTCTGGGCCTCTATCCACTCACCAGCCTGCCACAAAGTTATATTTTAGTAACTACACATAAATTGCAAGAAATATTTAGCATTTTCCAATCCAATTTTGCTATGACACAGAGTAGTATTGTGACAGGCAGGATTTTTCAATCTAGCTGTATGTATTTATTTTAGTTTTAAAATAAGCTTTTTGTATGGTAAGGTGTACTGTATGAGAAACAGTTCTTAGATGTATTGTTACTGTATGTATTGTATTTGAATGACTTGTGCAGGTATTTGCAAATTAAGGGGCTACAGTAACAAATAAAAGCGCATGTACTTTTTTTATGCCATTTAAGAATGGATTGCTTTGTAACTGCACGGTGCTGTCTTTCTGTGCCATGTGTTCAGACGTAAGTTTTAACCATGTGAGAAATAACGGGCACTTGCTGACACTCCAGTGCTTCTATACGTTCTCCTGTGCTGGAAAGGAAATGTGTGCTAAAATTAGAGAACCCTTTTTTTCTCAACCAAAAGTCAAAAATGATTTTCATTGTATCCACACTTAATTGGTTGTAATTAGTATTGACTAGTTTCATAAATAAAAGCATTCACAAGTTCTGCAAAGTCAGGTTCACATTTCACATGCAGTCACCTGAAACAAAGAAATGCAACATCAGGGTTTGTGAAACTGCTGGCTCGTATTGTCATCGTCTGTCATCTGTGTTGAATATACTGTGCTGCTGCTGCTGCCATCCGCGCTGGTGAAATACTGCTGCCTCTGAGAAAACATTGCTCATGATCAGAGGAGATTTTCATACTGTGTTCTGTGCACAATCAGCAAACCCTGCAATCACACATTCATATCAAGGGCAATGCCATACAGGCTACCACTGTTGTTCTATTTTTTCAGTTTGTAAATCTATATCTAGTACATACTACTTATATCTCATGCTATACTAGGTTAATGGAATCTCTCAGCCTGCATACTGTAATATAACTCCTCCTAGTGGTTGAAGAGTTAATAATACTGACATCGGCATAAGACCCATACTTACCTTGCAGCTGGTGTTGGTTTTTTAAATGTTCTGCCCCAGGATATCCAGGTTTGAGTAAGAAGACACCTAAAATTGCAACTATCTGAAGAAGTGGAGGTGGAGAAGACATACCACTCTGACCAGATGGTTAACTATCGAGACAGTGGCTTGCCTGACCTCACCCCACATCCTGACAGCAGCGGACAACTGACGGATTGACAACTAGGGGATAAGGCTATTCCTAATCGGGGTCAGGGAGATGAAGAGCTGTGTATTACCATGAAGGGACAGCCCTCCTAGGAACAAGGGTAATTGTCAAGGTGCTAGGCATGTTTCTCAAGGGAGGGGCTGTTTCAAGGTGAATGCTATACATGCAAGGAATGGGCTCACAGTGTAAAGTTTTGTCCTCACAATAGGAATTGCAATTACTCTACTAGATATCCGAGGCGGTCCCCCTAAGAAATATGATGTCTAATACTATAGCTATAGCATTGTGGTCAGTGTTTTCACAGGTTGGGTTATCAAAGGAGATATTGACAGATCAGGGTACCCTGGTCATGGATAAGATCATTAAAGATCTGTGTGCATTGTTGAAAGTTAAAACCATACACACATCCGTATATCACCCACAGAGCAATAGACTTGTGGAAAGGTTTAACAAAACCCTAAAACAAATGATCCACAAGTTTGTGAGGGAGAATGGCAGGGACTGGGGCAGTCTCCTGCTGTATATAATGTTTACCATTAGGGCAGAACCATAGTCATCAACAGGGTTTTCCCCATTCAAACTTTTGTATGGGAGGAAACCAAGGGGTTTGGACGTGGGAAGAGCAGTCAGCTAAAGCTAACATGAAGGAAAGGATAAAAAGGGTCGGGCATTGTAAGAGAAAGGATGGGACAGGCCCAAGGCACACAACAAGCATAATATAGCAGGGGGTGAGCTCTCTGCATTTCAATGTAGGGGATAGGGTTTTGGTTCCATCAGCTGAGAGTAAATTGTTATCAAAATGGCAAGCCCCTAAGAGGTGGTAGAACAAGTCAATGCTGTGGATTGCAAGGTATTTCAACCAGGCTGTAGAAAACTACACCAAATTTACCACATTAATTTATTAAAACCCTAGAGGGATAGGGAAGTACTGTTTATTGAAAGGGAAAATACAGAAGACTTTAGGTCCTGAAGTGCCAGTAGAGGGCACAGGGAAACCCATTAGGATGGGGGATGGATTGTCAGATAACCAGCGGTGGGAGGTGGTGCAAATGTGTAAACAGTTCAGAGATGTGTTTTCTGAAATATCGGGTAGGACACATGTTATTGTGCACCATGTGACAACTGTGCCATGGGAAAAGGTGAAACAGCGCCCCTACAGGATACCTGAAGCCAGGAGGAAGGTCATTGCCAAAGAGGTTAAAAAAAATGATAGCCCTAGTGGTATAAAGGAATGAAGAAATGATTGGTCAAGTCCAGTGGTGTTAGTCGATAAACCAGATGGCAGTATTCAGTTTTGTATTGATTGTATTGAAAGTTAATGATTTCAAAGTTCGATGCATATCCAATGCCACACACTGATAAGCTAATTGAAAGGTTGGGGAAAGCACAGTAGATCAGCACACTGGAGTTGACCAAAGGTTATTGGCAGATTCCTGTCTCCCACATGGTATTTGCCACACCTGGGAGACTGTATCAGTTTACAGTGCTTACTTTTGGTCTTCATGTTGCGTCAGCCACATTCCAAAGACTAATGGATAAATTGTTAAGACCCCATGCGGAGTATGCTGCAACTTATTTGGATTACGTGATCATATATAGTAGCAATTGGGAGTCACATTTGGATAAGGTGGAGGCAGTATTGGAGATCTTAAATGGAACATAAGGACCCTTTTATTTTATTGTGTTACATGTTCCCATGTGTTGCTACAACTGTTTACATAAGGTGTGTGTATTGTTTTAATATTTGTTTACATTTTGACCACTTTTGTAAACTTTTAAATTGCATTCTCTGCCTCAAGATGACTTCCCATGTACCCACATGGACCTCTCAGAACTACATCAAAAACAGGTTAGGGCATTTCTGGGATTTTTGAGATATAAAACTACTACAAGGGTTTCAAATTGACATCAGGAGTTTGCAGCGTCTCAGTCAGTGCTATGCTGTCCTTTGTAATCTTATGGCTGAGGAAGGAAATGCACTGGGGTCACCTTACAGAGCCACAGTGATTAGGAGACAAGACAGTGGCTGTTGGATCTAAATGGTAAAGACTATGTATAATATACATGACCTTTACTGTATCCCATCTCTGTTTGTTCATATCAGAATTTATAACATAATACCGTTATATATAGTAACCGAGCTTGGACTGACACAGATTCGTTGCCCCTTTAAAAATAGACCCAGGACACAGAAACTTGATGTTTTGAAGCTCTTATGCGCTATTTTTAATAAACACACACAATGAAATAAACAAAAGAAACACCCAGCTCTTTTTTGAGCACTAACTAAAAACATAAACAGGAACCTAACTATCTCGCAGGATGGCTAAGCTGTTTACCTGACACAAACAAACAAAACAAAACCACACAGGCTGAACATGAATTGAAAAGGTTTTTACACACCAGCAGCCCTGAGCAGACTGGCTCATTTCTATAAATACCCTGCACCTGGCTCTAATTTACAGTGCTAGCCAGGTACAGGGATAATTAATAATAAACCAATTAGACAAACAATTAAACAATTAACAAACGTGCATTCACACATCACAGTTCAATCAACTAGGGAATTGTTTTTTTCAACTTTTACTCGGGAACGTTTTCCAGAATAAAGAACATTTCTCTTATAAGGATCATGCTGTTTTAGGAACAGAAACCCAGCCCTGTTGCAGCAGGGAGCATTATCTGGATACACTGCAATCTTTAGAAGAGGAATGCTCTTTCTTCTGGGTGAACGCTCCTATGTAAATGTTGAGAAACCTATTCCCTGTTTGATTTATGACCCATTTGATTTATGATGTTGTGTGATTCAAAATTTCAGTCAATAATGTGTTTGTGAAAGGATAGCATCACAGCCAAGGCTGGTGAATGTCAGGAATCAGACCCAGAGACAGAAGTTGTAGTTTAAAGGTGTTGTTGCACACTTTTATTACACAACACAACAAAGAAAAAGGCTTACGGGTCAAAACAAAAGGTTTAAACAAACACTTGTCAGGTTGGGCATTCACCTTCGATACCCCTCGTATCTCCAATACAGCACAGCACAGCACCCATGCAACTCACCTAAACTCCCTAACCCTAACTCCCTCTCCCAAGCAAAGGATGTCTGGCTCCTTATATACACCTGTGGCTGGAGCTTAATTATTCATCAATTTGTCAATGATTCACTCCAGCCACATTGTCACGTGGAGGAGGCAAGGAGAGATGAAGCCCTTCCCTGCCAACTCAACACAGCACATGTGCAGGGCCTCCACCGTGTCACAGTGTTCATCACACATGTGCAGGGCCTCCACCGTGTCACAGTGTTCATCACTATAATGGTGCAACACAGAGAACATGGGTAACAGCAAAGGTATTGTAATGCATCTCTTGTAAGCTGTATATTCATTGTAATGCATCTCTTGTAAGCTGTATATTCATTGTAATGCATCTCTTGTAAGCTGTATAGTCATGCAATGCATCTCTTGTAAGCCGTGTAGTTTTTTGGGGCAAATTGATTTAAACAGGGTGAATCTAAATACCATCCTTTAAGATTATTAATATAGGGGCCTTTATACATCAACCAGTGCATGTGAGTCCCTAGTGTATTTCAGTCTGTAAAGATATGTAAAGTGCCACAGAGGGTGCTAGTTTAAATATTTATATAAATTATATTTAGATCCATTTACAGTTGAATAAATCCCATTAGGTCAAATACTAACTGGCAGTCACTTATTATAAGCCTTGTTATAAATACAGATAGTCATTTATTATGGTATAAGTTACTGAGACATGACAGATGTCTCTGTTATGTCAGGAAACCTGACCTACTTTTGTGTTTACTGCTTGACACTGCTGCTGAAACCCTGCTGCTGAGCTATGAGGGACTCAACAGATTTATCATTTGCTAAAGTGTATATTGTCATTGGTACTGTGTGTGGGAGTTATTGCAGTAAATAACAGCAGAAACTTGAAGTTTGGTGCAATTAACACATTGGGGTTTTTTCTCTTCCTTTTTAAAGGGTAGCCAATTACCCAAGTAAACATCAATTGTCCACAGGTTTGCAGAAACTACTAGAGCCATGAGGTTTACTTTGCAGTCCCTACACTGCCCCTAGTGACTGCAGGAATACTTACCAGCCACAGTGCCCTTTGTACAAGGTAAAGGAATACCATTTTGTTGAAAAAAAAAGAAAAAAGAAAAATAAATTAAACTTTTTTTTTATAGCTTCTTGTGCTGTGCGCTTTTGTAAAATGTTTTATTCTAACTTTATTTATCTATGTTGTTCATTTGCTTTTGCTCATCTAATAATAAATCAATTGCTGTTGAAAAGTAAAAAATGTGTTGCTGTCATTTCAGTTTTATAAATATGTACCGTATGTTATAAACTGATGTCTGTTCAGATGTTTATTTATTAACATTTTCTTGTTTTGATTTGTAAAATAAATGTTCATATATATATATATATATATATATATATATATATATATATATATGTGTGTGTGTGTGTGTGTGTGTGTGTGTGATAACAATAAAGGTAGAGTAATCAACGAGAGATATGTGAGGGCAGACATTTTGTTGGAATTGTGCCTTCATACAATATACATGTACCCTGCCGGCTGTAAGACCCTGTTATATGAAAACCCGTATTGTGCACCGAACTTTGCTATTTAAACTGACGATCCCTCTACCTTGAAACAGGAACCAGGCCTCGCCCTGCTTGAACTGAGACATCAGCGTGTGTTTCCATTATTCCCATACCAACTGATATACAAGACTGCTGTTGCGAGCCCTGCTTTGCTACTATATATATAGTATATAAAATATGCTCGGTTGTTCAGATGTTTGTGTTGTAATCAATAAAAAAAATGAATTACATCCGACTCCAGCAGAACAACGCAGTTAAACGAGGCAGTCTTCCCAGCGACAGCGAGTGGAAGCGACAGCGAGTGGGAGAAGTACAGGCGTGGAAAAGTACAGAGCAGTTTAGAAGCAGTTTGAAAGCAGGTTGACGGCTGCAGAAGAAACTAAACTTCAAAAAAAAAAAAACCCTCAACATGGTCTTCAAGCCAGTAATCTGTGACACCTGCTTGATGTGGGAAATCCGAGAAAACCCAGCGGAGCTAAACCAAGTGTGCGTAAAGTGCCGCGCGATCCAGGATTTGCATAAACTAGTAAGTATGCTAGAAATGGAGCTGGAGGAAGTGAGACAGCAACAGGATCTTGAGGAACTGGCACACCCACAATTCATGGAAGTCTGCATCACCCCTAACAGACTGAAAGCCACCAGGGAGATAGAAGGTCAGAACAGCTGGGTTCAGGTAGGCAGAAGCAGGGAAAAAAAGAAACTTCGTCAAACACAACCACCAGAAATCAAAACAACCAACAGATTTGAGTCACTTCAGAATTTTGATGAGCAGAACCAACAACAAGAGAATGAAAGGAACAACATCCAGGACCCTATTGACAGTGGTGACAAGACAGTAAAAAGAAGGGAGGTCATGATTGTTGGGGACTCCATATTGAGAAACACAGCAAGTTCAGTTCGCAGTTTGGACCCCCTTACTACAACAGTGTGCTGCCTTCCGAGAGCCTCGGTCAAGCACATCACTGAGAACGTGGACAGGCTCCTAGAACGAACAGGAGACGACCCGGTAGTAGTCGTCCACATCGGTACAAACAACATTGGAAGAGACAGACCAAAATCCCTGCAAAACAAATTCAGAGAGCTAGGAAGGAAATTAAAAGAGAAAACCAAAACTGTGGTATTTTCTGGTATACTACCCGCACCTTGCAAAGGACCATATGGACAGCTGGAAATAATTAATCAAAACGCATGGCTGAAGACGTGGTGCACACGGGAAGGCTTCACCTATCTTGATCATTGGACCACTTTCTACAACGAGGACTATCTGTATAGACGGGATGGACTGCATTTAAATAACAAGGGAACCAGTCTACTTGGAGAAAAGATCCTCGAGCAGGTTCAGAAGCATTTAAACTAGAAAGGAAGGGGGGAGAAATGAACAAAAAAACAGAAGGGAGACCGCATCAAAACAAGAACAACAACTCAGGTAAGACAACCATTAAATGTATTTATCTAAATGCTAGAAGTATCAGAAACAAAATTCTAGAACTTGAAGCTACTGCACTAACAGGTAACTATGATGTGATAGGTGTTACAGAAACGTGGTTATCTGAGAGTGATGGGGACGAATATAATATTTGTGGGTATACACTGTATAGGAAAGACAGGCAGGACAGAAGAGGAGGAGGGGTAGCGCTATACATAAGAAACAGTCTTGAAGCCCAGGTGTTAAACCTGGACAAAGAAAATAAAAACCGAATCAATATGGGTCAGAATAACAGACAAAAATTCAAAAGGCATAATAATAGGAGCATGCTATAGACCGCCAGATTCAGACGGTGAGCAAAATAATCTGTTATACAATGACATTAGAAATGTGTGTAGCAAAGGAGAAGCCATACTAATGGGGGATTTCAACTTCCCCCAAATAAAATGGGAAAACCCGGTGGGTAGCGCGAAGGATGAAATAGAAATGGTGGAAATGACAAATGACTGCTTCCTAACACAATTTGTCAAGGCACCGACTAGAGGGGAGGCATGCCTTGATTTAGTCTTTTCAAATAACGAAGACAGAATAACTAAAACAGAGGTCAGAGAACCACTGGCAAACTCAGACCACAACATGGTCTCATTTGAAGTGTTTTTTAAATCCTCAAAAGTAAAGACTAAAGCTAAGGTTTACAATTTTAGAAAAGCAAACTATGAAGGTATGAAACAGAGACTAACAGAAGTAGATTGGAGTAAAATAGAGAAAACACCCACAGAAGAAGGATGGTTGTTCTTCAAAAACGTAGTACTAGAGGCGCAAAACAATTATATCCCTAAAGTAGACAAATCTAAATGTAAAACTAAATTGCCAAAATGGTTTAATAGATCAATTAAAAAAAATATTCAGCGAAAAAAGGCACTTTACAGAGCATTAAAAAAGGACCAAAAAGAAAGTACGCAGAAAGAGTACACAGAACTGCAAATGCAAGTCAAAAAGGAAGTTAGAAAGGCCAAGAGAGAAATAGAAATGAACATTGCTAAGGGAGCTAAAACCAATTCCAAAATGTTTTTCCAATATTACAACAGCAAGAGAACATTCAAAGAGGAGATTAAATGTTTAAGAGATACAAATGGCAAAATCATAGAGGAAGAAAAAAAAATAGCAAATATGTTAAATGATTACTTTTCACAAGTTTTTACAAAGGAAGATACTGACAACATGCCCCACATGTCAACCAGTTCCTATCCAGTTTTAAATAACTTTAGCATAACTGAGGCAGAAGTGTTAAAGGGACTAGGAGCTCTTAAAATAAACAAATCCCCTGGGCCGGATGAGATCCTCCCAGTAGTACTCAAAGAAATGAAAGAAGTAATTTACAAACCGCTAACCAAGATCATGCAGCAGTCTCTTGACACAGGGGTGGTACCGACAGACTGGAAAATTGCAAACGTAATACCGATCCACAAAAAGGGAAACAAAACTGAACCAGGTAACTACAGACCAGTAAGCCTGACTTCTATTATATGCAAACTTATGGAAACTATAATAAGATCCAAAATGGAAAATTACCTATATGGTAACAGGGTACTGGGAGACAGTCAACATGGTTTTAGGAAAGGGAGATCGTGCCTAACTAACTTGCTTGATTTTTTTGAGGATGCAACATCGATAATGGATAATTGCAAAGCATATGACATGGTTTATTTAGATTTTCCAGAAAGCTTTTGACAAAGTCCCGCACAAAAGATTAATTCTCAAACTGAACGCAGTTGGGATTCAAGGAAACACATGTACATGGATTAGGGAGTGGTTAACATGTAGAAAACAGAAAGTACTGATTAGAGGAAAAACCTCAGAATGGAGTGTGGTAACCAGCGGTGTACCACAGGGATCAGTATTAGGTCCTCTGCTATTCCTAATCTACATTAATGATTTAGATTCTGGTATAGTAAGCAAACTTGTTAAATTTGCAGACGACACAAAAGTAGGAGGAGTGGCAAACACTGTTGCAGCAGCAAAGGTCATTCAAAATGATCTAGACAAGATTCAGAACTGGGCAGATACATGGCAAATGACATTTAATAGAGAAAAGTGTAAGGTACTGCACGCAGGAAATAAAAATGTACATTATAAATATCATATGGGAGATATTGAAATTGGAGAAGGAATCTATGAAAAAGACCTAGGAGTTTTTGTTGACTCAGAAATGTCTTCATCTAGGCAATGTGGGGAAGCTATAAAAAAGGCTAACAAGATACTCGGATACATTGTGAAAAGTGTTGAATTTAAATCAAGGGAAGTAATGTTAAAACTGTACAATGCACTAGTAAGACCTCATCTTGAATATTGTGTGCAGTTCTGGTCACCTCGCTATAAAAAAGATATTGCTGCTCTAGAAAGAGTGCAAAGAAGAGCGACCAGAATTATTCCGGGCTTAAAAGGCATGTCATATGCAGACAGGCTAAAAGAATTGAATCTGTTCAGTCTTGAACAAAGAAGACTACGTGGCGACCTAATTCAAGCATTCAAAATTCTAAAAGGTATTGACAGTGTCGACCCAAGGGACTTTTTCAGCCTGAAAAAAGAAACAAGGACCAGGGGTCACAAATGGAGTTTAGATAAAGGGGCATTCAGAACAGAAAATAGGAGACACTTTTTTACACAGAGAATTGTGAGGGTCTGGAATCAACTCCCCAGTAATGTTGTTGAAGCTGACACCCTGGGATCCTTCAAGAAGCTGCTTGATGAGATTTTGGGATCAATAAGCTACTAACAACCAAACGAGCAAGATGGGCCGAATGGCCTCCTCTCGTTTGTAAACTTTCTTATGTTTCTTATGTTTCTTATGACTGTTTCTCCTTTTGTTATAGTATTTACAGCGTTTTGAATACAGCTGACAGAAAGACTGCTGCAGGACCTCTAGGTATGAGCATATGTCTGGTGTTTCTAGTGTTACACTTTTAAATCACACAGTCTGGTTTTGCTGTGTGTATAATCTCCAAAGTGCTTTCAATTAAAAACTAATTGTTGCTTTTTAATCTGAAAACAGGTGAGTTTGACATGGCCATTGCAGAGCCACATTATAAACACATAAGCATAACAACACTGTGTAATGCTTCAGGTAGGGTTTAAAAAAATCCCTCTTGTTACAATTCTTCGATCTATTGATGTTGAGGTTGAAAAAGTTTTAAATTGAGATGAGGTAAAATATACTTGATGATAATTGGCCAGTTAAAAGCCGACATTTCCCTTTGAATGGAAAGCACTCTGCAGAACCTAATGACATCATTCAAGATCGTCACCAAATGAAATGTCGGTTTCATTTTTTTTAAACCTTACATGAAGACGCTACTCATTATTGTTATTCTGATGTGTTTATAATGTGGATCTGCATCAGCCACACAAAACTCACCTCTCTACAGATTAAAAGGCGACAATCTGTATTGGTAAATCCATCTCGGTTATATATGTGAGAAGGAGGATGATGGGAAATGTAGTTCTGAGAGGTCCATGCAGGTACATGCAAAGTCATCTTGAGGCAGGGAATGCAAATTAAAAGTTTAAAAAGTGGTCAAAATGTTAAAAAATATATCCTTTAACAATACACAGACCTTATGTAAACAGTTGTAGCAACAAATGGGAACATGTAACACAATAAAATAAAAAAGTCCTTATGTACCCTTTAAGATGCTCTTGCAAATTCACATACTTATTTTGGACTTATTCATATCAATCCGTTAAAATAACTTTCAACAGCAAATATCACACCACGACTATGGCTTTTAAACAGTAATGATATGACTTACTGTAAAGTCAGTGGTCATGCAGTCTTTATTTCAAGTAATGCAAAAGTCTTTTTGATTTGTGATAAGTTTACTGCTACACATTTTCCTGCTGATGCTTTTTTTTCTCCATTAGCCTTCATATTTTTTATGTCTCTCCTTCGTACACATTCCTGGTTAGCTGACAAGGACGCTAGAAGTCCTCGCCACTCACGATAGCGCTTCACTCAAGCAAGATATTTTTTGACAGGCAAAAAAAGAGGCAGGAAGTGAGTTTTAGGAAGCACTTGCACACCAAGGAAGAAAAAATACAAACTACACCCGAGCCGACCCGACCCGACACGAGACCAAGTATAATATACAAACTACACCCAACCCGTCCCGAGACCCAACCATAATATACAAACTACACCCGACCCGAAACCCAACTATAATATACAAACTACAACCAAGCCGACCTACCCCGAGACCCAACTATAATATACAAACTACACCATACACAACCCGACCTGAGACCCAACTAATATACAAACTACACCCGACCTGAGACCCAACTATAATATACAAACTACACCCGACCCGACCCGAGACCCAACTATAATATACAAACTACACCCAACCCGAGACCCAACTATAATATACAAACTACACCCGACCTGAGACCCAACTATAATATACAAACTACACCCGACCCGAACCCCAACTATAATATACAAACTACACCCGACCCGACCCGAGACCCAACTATAATATACAAACTACACCCGACCCGACCCGACCCGAGACCCAACTATAATATACAAACTACACCCGACCCAAGACCCAACTATAATATACAAACTACACCCGACCCAACCCGATCTGGGTTGATATTTATGTCTTGATATGGGATGCGCTGGGCTGGCAGAGACCCAACTATAATATACAAACTACACCCGACCCGACCCGACCCGAGACCCAACTATAATATACAAACTACACCCAACACGAACCACCCCGAGACCCAACTATAATATACAAACTACACCCGACCCGACCCGACCCGAGACCCAACTATAATATACAAACTACACCCGACCCGAGACCCAACTATAATATACAAACTACACCCGACCCGAGACCCAACTATAATATACAAACTACACCCGACCCGACCCGACCCGAGCCGAGCCCCAACTATAATATACAAACTACACCCGACCCGAGACCCAACTATAATATACAAACTACACCCGACCCGACCCGAGACCCAACTATAATATACAAACTACACCCGACCCGAGACCCGAACTATAATATACAAACTACACCCGACCCGACCTGACCCGACCCGAGACCCAACTATAATATACAAACTACACCCGACCCAACACCCAACTATAATATACAAACTACACCCGACCCGACCCGACCCGAGACCCAACTATAATATACAAACTACACCAGAGCCAACCCGACCTGAGACCCAACTATAATATACAAACTATACCCGAACCGACCCGACCAGAGACCCAACTATAATATACAAACTACACCCAACACGAACCACCCCGAGACCCAACTATAATATACAAACTACACCCGACCCGACATGATCCGAGACCCAACTATAATATACATACTACACCCGACTCGAGCCAAGACCCAACTATAATATACAAAGTACACCCTCAACACTACACTACAGGCTATCAAACTACACTACAGGATGTACTTCAGACTATATAAACTGCTGTGCTTTTCATTGAACTTCAGTTCATTATTAAGTTGAACAGTTTAATTTTGCATATATTAAATAAGAACATAAGAACATAAGAAAGTTTACAAACGAGAGGAGGCCATTCGGTCCATCTTGCTCGTTTGGTTGTTAGTAGCTTATTGATCCCAAAATCTCATCAAGCAGCTTCTTGAAGGATCCCAGGGTGTCAGCTTCAACAACATTACTGGGGAGTTGATTCCAGACCCTCACAATTCTCTGTGTAAAAAAGTGTCTCCTATTTTCTGTTCTGAATGCCCCTTTTTCTAAACTCCATTTGTGACCCCTGGTCCTTGTTTCTTTTTTCAGGCTGAAAAAGTCCCTTGGGTCGACACTGTCAATACCTTTTAGAATTTTGAATGCTTGAATTAGGTCGCCACGTAGTCTTCTTTGTTCAAGACTGAACAGATTCAATTATTTTAGCCTGTCTGCATATGACATGGCTTTTAAACCCGGACTAATTATGGTTGCTCTTCTTTGCACTCTTTCTAGAGCAGCAATATCTTTTTTATAGCGAGGTGACCAGAACTGCACACAATATTCAAGATGAGGTCTTACTAGTGCATTGTACAGTTTTAACATTACTTCCCTTGATTTAAATTCAACACTTTTCACAATGTATCCGAGCATCTTGTTAGCCTTTTTTATAGCTTCCCCACATTGTCTAGATGAAGACATTTCTGAGTCAACAAAAACTCCTAGGTCTTTTTCATAGATTCCTTCTCCAATTTCAGTATCTCCCATATGATATTTATAATGTACATTTTTATTTCCTGCGTGCAGTACCTTACACTTTTCTCTATTAAATGTCATTTGCCATGTGTCTGCCCAGTTCTGAATCTTGTCTAGATCATTTTGAATGACCTTTGCTGCTGCAACAGTGTTTGCCACTCCTCCTACTTTTGTGTCGTCTGCAAATTTAACAAGTTTGCTTACTATACCAGAATCTAAATCATTAATGTAGATTAGGAATAGCAGAGGACCTAATACTGATCCCTGTGGTACACCACTGGTTACCACACTCCATTCTGAGGTTTTTCCTCTAATCAGTACTTTCTGTTTTCTACATGTTAACCACTCCCTAATCCATGTACATGTGTTTCCTTGAATCCCAACTGCGTTCAGTTTGAGAATTAATCTTTTGTGCGGGACTTTGTCAAAAGCTTTCTGGAAATCTAAATAAACCATGTCATATGCTTTGCAATTATCCATTATCGATGTTGCATCCTCAAAAAAATCAAGCAAGTTAGTTAGGCACGATCTCCCTTTCCTAAAACCATGTTGACTGTCTCCCAGTACCCTGTTACCATATAGGTAATTTTCCATTTTGGATCTTATTATAGTTTCCATAAGTTTGCATATAATAGAAGTCAGGCTTACTGGTCTGTAGTTACCTGGTTCAGTTTTGTTTCCCTTTTTGTGGATCGGTATTACGTTTGCAATTTTCCAGTCTGTCGGTACCACCCCTGTGTCAAGAGACTGCTGCATGATCTTGGTTAGCGGTTTGTAAATTACTTCTTTCATTTCTTTGAGTACTACTGGGAGGATCTCATCCGGCCCAGGGGATTTGTTTATTTTAAGAGCTCCTAGTCCCTTTAACACTTCTGCCTCAGTTATGCTAAAGTTATTTAAAACTGGATAGGAACTGGATGACATGTGGGGCATGTTGTCAGTATCTTCCTTTGTAAAAACTTGTGAAAAGTAATAATTTAACATATTTGCTATTTTTTTTTCTTCATCTACGATTTTGCCATTTGTATCTCTTAAACATTTAATCTCCTCTTTGAATGTTCTCTTGCTGTTGTAATATTGGAAAAACATTTTGGAATTGGTTTTAGCTCCCTTAGCAATGTTCATTTCTATTTCTCTCTTGGCCTTTCTAACTTCCTTTTTGATTTGCGTTTGCAGTTCTGTGTACTCTTTCTGCGTACTTTCTTTTTGGTCCTTTTTTAATGCTCTGTAAAGTGCCTTTTTTCGCTGAATATTTTTTTTAATTGATCTATTAAACCATTTTTGGCAATTTAGTTTTACATTTAGATTTGTCTACTTTAGGGATATAATTGTTTTGCGCCTCTAGTACTACATTTTTGAAGAACAACCATCCTTCTTCTGTGGGTGTTTTCTCTATTTTACTCCAATCTACTTCTGTTAGTCTCTGTTTCATACCTTCATAGTTTGCTTTTCTAAAATTGTAAACCTTAGCTTTAGTCTTTACTTTTGAGGATTTAAAAAACACTTCAAATGAAACCATGTTGTGGTCTGAGTTTGCCAGTGGTTCTCTGACCTCTGTTTTAGTTATTCTATCTTCGTTATTTGAAAAGACTAAATCAAGGCATGCCTCCCCTCTAGTGGGTGCCTTCACAAATTGTGTTAGGAAGCAGTCATTTGTCATTTCCACCATTTCTATTTCATCCTTCGCGCTACCCACCGGGTTTTCCCATTTTATTTGGGGGAAGTTGAAATCCCCCATTAGTATGGCTTCTCCTTTGCTACACACATTTCTAATGTCATTGTATAACAGATTATTTTGCTCACCGTCTGAATCTGGCGGTCTATAGCATGCTCCTATTATTATGCCTTTTGAATTTTTGTCTGTTATTCTGACCCATATTGATTCGTTTTTATTTTCTTTGTCCAGGTTTAACACCTGGGCTTCAAGACTGTTTCTTATGTATAGCGCTACCCCTCCTCCTCTTCTGTCCTGCCTGTCTTTCCTATACAGTGTATACCCACAAATATTATATTCGTCCCCATCACTCTCAGACAACCACGTTTCTGTAACACCTATCACATCATAGTTACCTGTTAGTGCAGTAGCTTCAAGTTCTAGAATTTTTGTTTCTGATACTTCTAGCATTTAGATAAATACATTTAATGGTTGTCTTACCTGAGTTGTTGTTCTTGTTTTGATGCGGTCTCCCTTCTGTTTTTTTGTTGATTTCTCCCCCCTTCCTTTCTAGTTTAAATGCTTCCGAACCTGCTCGAGGATCTTTTCTCCGAGTAGACTAGTTCCCTTGTTATTTAAATGCAGTCCATCCCGTCTATACAGATAGTCCTCGTTGTAGAATGTGGTCCAATGATCAAGATAGGTGAAGCCTTCCCGTGTGCACCACGTCTTCAACCATTCGTTTTGATTAATTATTTCCAGCTGTCCATATGGTCCTTTGCAAGGTGCTGGTAGTATACCAGAAAATACCACAGTTTTGGTTTTCTCTTTTAATTTCCTTCCTAGCTCTCTGAATTTGTTTTGCAGGGATTTTGGTCTGTCTCTTCCAATGTTGTTTGTACCGATGTGGACGACTACTACCGGGTCATCTCCTGTTCGTTCTAGGAGCCTGTCCACGTTTTCAGTGATGTGCTTGACCGAGGCTCCCGGAAGGCAGCACACTGTTGTAGTAAGGGGGTCCAAACTGCGAATTGAACTTGCTGTGTTTCTCAATATGGAGTCCCCAACAATCATGACCTCCCTTCTTTTTACTGTCTGGTCACCACTGTCAATAGGGTCCTGGATGTTGTTCCTTTCATTCTCTTGTTGTTGGTTCTGCTCATCAAAATTCTGAAGTGACTCAAATCTGTTGGTTGTTTTGATTTCTGGTGGTGGTGTTTGACTAAGTTTCTTTTTTTCCCTGCTTCTGCCTACCTGAACCCAGCTGTTCTGACCTTCTATCTCCCTGGTGGCTTTCAGTCTGTTAGGGGTGATGCAGACTTCCATGAATTGTGGGTGTGCCAGTTCCTCAAGATCCTGTTGCTGTCTCACTTCTTCCAGCTCCATTTCT
Source organism: Polyodon spathula (assembly GCF_017654505.1). Lineage (NCBI taxonomy): Eukaryota > Metazoa > Chordata > Actinopteri > Acipenseriformes > Polyodontidae > Polyodon > Polyodon spathula. Next base: position 19,494,120 of record NC_054549.1, on the reverse strand, counting down.
AGCATACTTACTAGTTTATGCAAATCCTGGATCGCGCGGCACTTTACGCACACTTGGTTTAGCTCCGCTGGGTTTTCTCGGATTTCCCACATCAAGCAGGTGTCACAGATTACAGGCTTGAAGACCATGTTGAGGTTTTTTTTTTTTGAAGTTTAGTTTCTTCTGCAACTGTCAACCTGCTTTCCAACTGCTTCGAAACTGCTCTGTACTTTTCCACGCCTGTACTTCTCCCACTCGCTGTCGCTTCCACTCGCTGTCGCTGGGAAGACTGCCTCGTTTAACTGCGTTTGCTGTCTGCTCCTCCCCAACGTGCTGTCGGCTCCTCCGTACCTCCTCCTCAAACTTATGGAAACTATAATAAGATCCAAAATGGAAAATTACCTATATGGTAACAGGGTCCTGGGAGACAGTCAACATGGTTTTAGGAAAGGGAGATCGTGCCTAACTAACTTGCTTGATTTTTTTGAGGATGCAACATCCATAATGGATAATTGCAAAGCATATGACATGGTTTATTTAGATTTCCAGAAAGCTTTTGACAAAGTCCCGCACAAAAGATTAATTCTCAAACTGAACGCAGTTGGAATTCAAGGAAACACATGTACATGGATTAGGGAGTGGTTAACATGTAGAAAACAGAAAGTACTGATTAGAGGAAAAACCTCAGAATGGAGTGTGGTAACCAGTGGTGTACCACAGGGATCAGTATTAGGTCCTCTGCTATTCCTAATCTACATTAATGATTTAGATTCTGGTATAGTAAGCAAACTTGTTAAATTTGCAGACGACACAAAAGTAGGAGGAGTGGCAAACACTGTTGCAGCAGCAAAGGTCATTCAAAATGATCTAGACAAGATTCAGAACTGGGCAGACACATGGCAAATGACATTTAATAGAGAAAAGTGTAAGGTACTGCACGCAGGAAATAAAAATGTACATTATAAATATCATATGGGAGATATTGAAATTGGAGAAGGAATCTATGAAAAAGACCTAGGAGTTTTTGTTGACTCAGAAATGTCTTCATCTAGACAATGTGGGGAAGCTATAAAAAAGGCTAACAAGATGCTCGGATACATTGTGAAAAGTGTTGAATTTAAATCAAGGGAAGTAATGTTAAAACTGTACAATGCACTAGTAAGACCTCAATATTGTGTGCAGTTCTGGTCACCTCGCTATAAAAAAGATATTGCTGCTCTAGAAAGAGTGCAAAGAAGAGCGACCAGAATTATTCCGGGCTTAAAAGGCATGTCATATGCAGACAGGCTAAAAGAATTGAATCTGTTCAGTCTTGAACAAAGAAGACTACGTGGCGACCTAATTCAAGCATTCAAAATTCTAAAAGGTATTGACAGTGTCGACCCAAGGGACTTTTTCAGCCTGAAAAAAGAAACAAGGACCAGGGGTCACAAATGGAGTTTAGACAAAGGGGCATTCAGACCAGAAAATAGGAGGCACTTTTTTTACACAGAGAATTTTGAGGGTCTGGAATCAACTTCCCAGTAATGTTGTTGAAGCTGACACCCTGGGATCCTTCAAGAAGCTGCTTGATGAGATTTTGGGATCAATAAGCTACTAACAACCAAACGACAAGATGGGCCGAATGGCCTCCTCTTGTTTGTAAACTTTCTTATTTTCTTATGTTCTTAAGATATTTTTCCTGCTAAGCATTGCTTATAAAAATGTTTGTGATTTAGAATATCTACAAAGGGGAAAACCGGGCTGTATCACACACAACACAAATAGATATAGTAGCACACAAAAAGGAAATGTAAATGGATTTCAAAGTAAAGAAATTGCCTTTTTACAGTTAAAAGGTCTGTTTGTTTTTTTGCTTTTTATACTGTGTACAGAAGCCACTTGAGAGCAGGTGGTGCCCTGTGTGAAGTTTATTGTCAGTAACATTCTGCAGAAAGGGTTATTCTTATCTCCCGGTGATGATTGCCATGGAAACCTGGCTGCTGACGAGGATGCTGAGGAATGAAATGACTCCAATCAGTTAATTTGTAAACCAAATTCACTTGTTTGCAATGCAGGAGAGATGCTTCCAGGAAATGCAATTCATATTTAATTTATTACCTGTTCCACATCCCCTACATGTACAGAACAGTGACTATTGAAATGCAGATCTGTAAATGATCAATACAGTGTTAGCTTTCTTCATACAGTTTACTGTTAGAAACCATAAGTAGCAACTACACATATATACCAGATAGTATGACATATCTATCAGGTCAATTCAATGCTCGAATTCCTCAACAGAGAGCACATTTTAATGTACTAAGAAACGTTATAATGGCTAATGGTGTTTCAGTGATTGCCTTTTTGCCAGTTCACAGAGTTGTTTCTGCTTATCAGATGGCAATCTTATTGCTTCTGCATCACCCAGCGTTGCGTGACTTAGTGTAGGTCTGCAGATTTTTCAATGAAGCACACCGTTTTCCGAAGCTACAAGCTGTTCAGTGCTGCTTGAAGTTGAGTTTTGGAGTAGTTGTGTGGAGTATAAACCCAGATTTCTTAAGCACATTAACAGGTGGCTTAAAGGTCCCTAATGCTGCATATGTGGCAAAACCAGTGGTGATACTTGTCTTACCTCCCTTAATAAACACTAACACATTATCCCTGTTTGCAAGCGTTTTAAAAACTTTCTACATAATATTTTTATTTTATGTGTGTTTCTAATGATACAGTATGAAACCTCAAAATGTATTGCAATGGATGGCAACAATTACGGTAGTTAACATTTAATGACAATTAGTGTTGAAATTGTCAAGTTATGATAAGTTGATGGAAATATGTGGAAATATATGTAGCCATTACAAGCAAACCTTAGTGTGTTTCGTCAGTTTTGATGTCTATGTTTGCATTTGGTTGTCTTCCTAATCACTATGGACCTGGCACTTGGAAATATGTCTGTGGTGCTACATTTAGCTGTCCAACTTGTCCAGCAGAGCAGAAGAAAACCACAACGACCCCAGATAAGAAACTGCATTGACCTGTTCATTCACATCACAATGATCACAGAAAAGAAATTGCATTGACTTGTTCATTCTCATCACAATGACCCCAGATAAGAAACTGCATTGACCTGTTCATTCTCATCACAATGATCACAGATAAGAAACTGCATTGACCTGTTCATTCTCATCTGAATGACCCCAGATAAGAAATTGCATTGACCTGTTCATTCTGATTACAATGATCACAGATAAGAAACTGCATTGACCTGTTCATTCTGATCACAATGATCACAGATAAGAAACTGCATTGACCTGTTCATTCTCATCACAATGACCCTGTGGCAGGCTGGCGAGTGGATAGAGGCCCAGAGACGAGACTGCAGTTCAAAAAAAAGATAACAATTTTGATTATAAATCACAATGATCACAGAAAGAAAGTGCACAAGGGCATTCTCATCACAATGACCCAAGATAAGAAAAGCAAAACCTGTTCATTCACAAAAATAAAGATTCCAGATGGGCAATGCATTGACTGTTCATTCTCATCAAAATGACCCCAGATAAGAAACTGCATTGACCTGTTCATTCTCATCAAATGACACAGATAAGAAACTGCTTGACCTGTTCATTCTCATCACAATGACCCCAGATAAGAAACTGCATTGACCTGTTCATTCTGGGCGCTGATTGATCACAATGATCACAATAAAAACTAATCAACCTAATCAACCCCAGCCACCTGAACACAATAAACCCAGGCAGGTAGGGGAAGTTAACCCCATCCCTGCCAATTTCTAAAGAGCAGAGCTTTGCTCTGCCACAGACCCAGATAAGAAACTGCATTGACCTGTTCATTCTCATCACAGATAAGGGGTTCATCTTTCATTGTTTGTTGATCTTTTTTTAACCACTGTTTGTTCATTCTTGCAATTATATGTTGTGACTAATACTGCCTGTAACTGTAGCATGTGACTCTTTAACATTTCATTTTGTTTTTTTCAAGTATTACCATCTGTTCATCATGCTGACGCATTTTAAAACCCAACAATTGCTCGTGCTGGATCTAATTTTGCTGCAGTATGTTTGCATGTTCATGCATGCTATGTTTAGCAACTGCTCATGCTGTTTCTGCATTATATGCATTACATGGTCATGTTTGTTCTGGTTACTAACATCATCATCTTGACGATGGTCAATTCATTTATCACCAACATCTCTAATAGTTGGTAAAACTAATTTATTATCACCAATTTGATCCCTGTATCTACTTCCACTATTTTCCTCAAGAGTAACTAATTTTTTTCATAGTAGCATTAATGCCACCAAGATCACCAGGTAAGGATCTTGTTTGTGCTCTGTATCTATTGCAACCTCTCATTTCATCTGCATTCCTGTCATTAGACATGTCCCCATCACAACTAGGTGGCAGTGATTGTGTTGAAGCATTGGATGTGTTATTCACACAGCTGCTGTTTATATGCACAATATTGTTAGGAGTATGCCTTGCATTATTTGTAGACACAGTCAGTGAATTACTTTCATAATTACTAGCAGTATTAACTCAAGTCTCATAAATAAATAATTCATGATATGAATCAATTTCAAAACAGATTTTCCAGCATTGTTAGTCGCTGTTGTACTATACACTGAGTGTACAAAACATTAGGAACACCTTCTTAATATTGAGTTGCACCCTTTTTTGCCCTCAGAATAGCCTCAATTCGTCGGGGCATGGACTCTACAAGGTGTCGAAAGCATTCCGCAGGGATGCTGGCCCATGTTGACTTCAATGCTTTCCACAGTTGTGCCAAGTTGGCTCATTCCATCTCATCCCACAGATGCTCAATTGGATTGAGATCTGGTGACTGGACAGGCCACTGCAGTAAGCTGAATTTACTGTCATGTTCGTGCAACCATTCCTGGACAATCCCTTGTGGAATGGGGCATTATCCTGCTGAAAAAATCCATTAGCAGATGGATACACTGCTGCCATGAAGGGATGCATCTGATTGGCAATGATGTTCAGATATCCTGTGGCATTCAAACTTTGCTCCACTTTTATCAAGGGTCCCAATGTGTGCCATGAAAACACACCCCACACCATCACACCACCACCACCAGCCTGCAATGTTGACACACGGCATGATGGATGCATGTACTTATGTGGTTTTCTCCATACCCTAGTCCTCTCATCAGCATGAAACAGCAGGATCAGGGATTCATCAGACCAGGTAATGTTTTTCCAATCCTCCAGTGTCCAGTGTTTTTGTTTCTTAGTCCACTGCAACCGCAGTTTCTTGTGTTTTGCTGAAAGAAGTGGAACTCTGTTAGGTCGTTGGCTGTCATACCCCATTCGTGTCAAGGTACGACGAGTTGTTCATTCTTTTATGGGTCTTTCGGCACCAACATTGTACTGGACTGTCAACTGACTAACTGTAGCCCGTCTGTTGCTCTTTTGTCTTACCCATTTACAGTCTACAAAATGTAGAAAGTTCAAGACCACAGTCACTCAACCAAGGAGCGGTCGTCCTACCAAAATCTCTCCAAGAATAAACCAGAAAATCATCAAGGAAGTCACAAAGAACTCTAGAGTAACATCCAAGGATCTGCAGGTCACTCTCGCCTGGCTAATGTTAGTGTTCATGACTCAACTATCAGAAAAAGACTGAACAAGAATGGTGTTCAAAAAGATTTTTTTTTTTTTTCTCCAGGAGAAAACCACTGCTCTCTAAAAAGAACATTGCTGCCCGTCTGAAGTTCGCCAAAGAACACATAGATGATCCACATGACTTCTGGAACAATGTTCCCTGCACAGATGGGTCAAAGGTACAACTTTTTGTTCTCAGTGAGAAACATTATGTTTGGCAAAACAGAAGAACCTCATCCCAACTGTCAAGCTTGGTGGTGTGAGTGTGATGGTTTTGGGCTGCTTTGATGCCTCAGGACCTGGACAGCTTACCACCATTAACAGAGCCATGAATTCTGCATTGTATCAGAAGAATCTAGAGGAGAATGTCAGGCCATCTGTCCATGAGCTGAAACTGATCCGAAAGTGGGTCATGCCATAAGACAATGATTCTAAACATACAAGCAGATCTACAAAAGAATGGCTGCAGAAGAAAAAAAATTGTGTTTTAGAATGGCCTAGTCAAAGTCCGGACCTAAACCCCATCGAAAGGTTGTGGCAGGACCTGAAGCGAGCTGTCCATTCAAGGAAGCCCTCAAATGTCACAGAGTTGAAGCAGTTCTGTAAGGAGGAATGGCCCAAAATTCCTCAAAACTGATGCGAGAGACTGACCAACGATTACAGGAAACGCTTAATTGAAGTCTTGCAGCTCATGGGGGTGCCAACAGTTACTGAATCTAAAGGTTGACATACTTTTTCACACATGGAAATTGAATGTTGAATTATTTGTGGATAAATAAAAAGTGTTATATATATATATATATATATATATATATATATATATATATATATATATAGCGCATACCATGGCTTGCATACTAATGAGCTGCTTCACACTGAATAAATCACTACGCACCACTACGTTCTAAATTCCATGACAAACTGCCATTTTATTTGTTATTAGTTACAAACCACTGCCAAAAATGAGTGGCATTTCACTTATTTCCTTTAATATATTTGGGGATGAAAATCTACACACGTACAACACCAACTTTCTGAGTGAAGACAGCAGTTCATCTGAAAAAATAAATAAATAAATAAAATAAGAGCACCAGCAAGAACAGACACAACAGTTGATGGGGAACAGCTAAATGAAATAGAAGAAAACAAAGATTGAAAAAAACACACAAAAAAAACTACAGCATGGGTTAATTAATGTACTTAAAGAAAAAAATATGGACATTCATTTTATGGAAATAAATCCAAAAAAATCTCAACAATATAGGGGATTTATGCTAATGCAAGAAGTTAAACTAAGGACTAGTATTCAGTCTCCAGTTTTATGATGCTGAGCTAGACTAAACACATATTTTAACAGTAGAAGTTTTAACATCTCTGCTGACAGCGAGTTTAAAACCAGCAGTAATGTATTCATGTCAGTCAGGAAAACTCTTAGAAAAGCAAGTAACGACAAGGCTAGACACGACACCCCCTGAATTACCGGCCTGGATTTTAAACATCTGCGGGAAACTGGGGTACTGTCCCCTGACACCGCGGTCAGATTGGTGCGTAAAGTTCGATCATCAACTTAATCTGGCACAATCAAACTGTTTAACAAAAACCAAGCTCAGAGAGCCAAAAATAAACGCTTTAGCAAAACCATCACGAACACAAACACCAAACAAATACCATGCTGGTTTGTCCGGCATGAGTAGCGATTGCTTTCTTTCTATTTTACTTTCACTTTCGTTTCTTTCTCTTTCAGCTCTTGCCCGCTCACATTCCTCCTCCTGGAACACCCATCTTGAACAACAAAAGCTGCGGGTTCTTATACATGTGACCATCTCCAGATTAGCAATTATTAATTAATGAGTCAATCTGGAGATGGTCACACTCTGCACAAGGTTTTTATATCTGATTGGCCAACAGTCACTTTCTCAATAATCACGGACTGCCGACCATGTATTCTCATGAGCTGTCTGGCAGAGACAAGCTGCTAACACCGCCTCTGCCAGACCACACTTAAACTATATAACAAGAACAACAAACCACCACCTTGAAATCACCCGTTCTATAACCAAAACAACACAGTATTTACAACACATTCACCCATGCTAAATAAACACAACACAATACATTATTCACAAGCAGGACTTTGCCCTGCCCCCTAATTATGTGCAGGACTCTGTTCTATCCTGTCACAGGGTATCAAATCACCTTCCTTCATTATACAGGTCTCAAATCACCTCTGTTCATTATCCAGGTCTCAAATCACCTCTATTCATTATAGGATTATGGGAGACAGTCAACACTGTTTTAGGAAAGGGAGAGTGTGTCTAACTAACATGCTTGTTTTTTTTCAGGATGCAACATCGATAATGGATAATTGCAAAGCATATGACATGGTTTATTTAGATTTCCAGAAAGCTTTTGACAAAGTCCCACACAAAAGATTAATTCTCAAACTGAACGCAGTTGGGATTCAAGGAAACACATGTACATGGATTAGGGAGTGGTTAACATGTAGAAAACAGAAAGTACTGATTAGAGGAAAAACCTCAGAATGGAGTGTGGTAACCAGCGGTGTACCACAGGGATCAGTATTAGGTCCTCTGCTATTCCTAATCTACATTAATGATATAGATTCTGGTATAGTAAGCAAACTTGTTAAATTTGCAGACGACACAAAAGTAGGAGGAGTGGCAAACACTGTTGTAGCAACAAAGGTCATTCAAAATGATCTAGACAAGATTCAGAACTGGGCAGACACATGGCAAATGACATTTAATAGAGAAAAGTGTAAGGTACTGCACGCAGGAAATAAAAATGTACATTATAAATATCATATGGGAGATACTGAAATTGGAGAAGGAATCTATGAAAAAGACCTAGGAGTTTTTGTTGACTCAGAAATGTCTTCATCTAGACAATGTGGGGAAGCTATAAAAAAGGCTAACAAGATGCTCGGATACATTGTGAAAAGTGTCGAATTTAAATAAAGGAAAGTAATGTTAAAACTGTACAATGCACTAGTATGACCTCATCTTGAATATTGTGTGCAGTTCTGGTCACCTCGCTATAAAAAAGATATTGCTGCTCTAGAAAGAGTGCAAAGAAGAGCGGCCAGAATTATTCCGGGCTTAAAAGGCATGTCATATGCTTGAATTCAAAATTCTAAAAGGTATTGACAGTGTCGACCCAAGGGACTTTTTCAGCCTGAAAAAAGAAACAAGGACCAGGGGTCACAAATTGAGATTAGACAAAGGGGCATTCAGAACAGAAAATAGGAGGCACTTTTTTACACAGAGAATTGTGAGGGTCTGGAATCAACTCCCCAGTAATGTGGTTGAAGCTGACACCCTGGGATCCTTCAAGAAGCTGCTTGAGGAGATTCTGGGATCAATAAGCTACTAACAACCAAACGAGCAAGATGGGCCGAATGGCCTCCTCTCATTTGTAAACTTTCTTATGTTCTTATATTCTTATATAGGTCTCAAATCACCTCCGTTCATTATACAGGTCTGTGACGGGGAACTGCCACGTCTATAGGAATGTGTTTGGAACTGGCAGGGAGGGGGTTAAATTCCTCCCTGCCAGGAAAACATGCGAGAATGTGGCTGGAGCTCTAATTGAATAATTAGTAATTATTGATTAATTGGGCTCCAGCCACAGGGGATACAAGCCAGGGGAGAGGCCCTGGTTGGAGGAGGTGTGTTTTCTGTTTGGGAGTTTGCTTTGTGTTGGAGAATTTTGTGTTTGTGAAGAAAGAAGGCCTTTTTGTTTGTTTTATTGTTTGGTGTTGAAGTACCTGGGAACTTGATCATTTATTTTGTAAGTTCACTTTGATTATTTATTTTTGAACCTCTTTTTGTTGGCCCTTGTGCCTGTTTGATTATTTTATTTAATGAAGAACTTTATTTTTGACTTTACATTGTCTCTGAGCCTCAGCCCTCTGTTATCCTGTCACAAGGTCTCAAATCACCTCTGTTCATTATATAGGTCTCAAATCACCTCCAATCAATATACAGGTCTCAAATCAAGTCATTTTTCAGTTAATGTTGCACTGCTTTGTCAATTCACCTGAAGGGTCAAATTATACCACTCCTTCAATGGATTCTTTCCTGTCTAACCAATCAGCTGCTTCCCCTATTGACTGACATGCTTTCAGCCAGTCACATGATTTGACCCAGAAGACACAGTTGGGGTGAAATGACACAGGAAGTGCAAGTGTAACAGATGACCTAAGAAAGACATGAATCTGAGCATGTCCTTTATCCTATAGTAGTTCCAGATAGCATGTTGTGAAATGAAAGAGCATGTTTACCGTAACACAGGTTTCTTCACAAACTATACATTGAATGGAAGTGCACAACAGGTAAAACTGGGGGAATTATTTTGTTAGTTATAATAACTTTAAATGTGTCACTATGTACAGTATGGGAGGTTCAATTGTAAAAAAGAATTTACCATTAAATTCTGCATGAACCAAGCATTGCTTCCCGCTGGATATCCTTCTTCCTCTTTATATCTGGTGAGGTTGAGCAGCTAATGTAGCCAAACTCGTGAACACAAGCAGACTCAGTTCAGTCAGCTATTATTCTGAGTGCTTTCAATCGCATTTACTCCAATTACTTGATATTTTTTATCAGTCTGTGTTAAAATTCTTTCCCTTGAGCTCAGGAGCTGCACCGTTTGCCTGAAACAGATATATGCAATATAGGCTAGATGTTGCACAGATGTGTCTAATGGGGTGTGTAACAGGCTGGCGAGTGGATAGAGGCCCAGAGACAGACTGCAGTTCAAAAAAATAATACTTTTATTACAAATAAACACAAAATAAAAGGGCACAAGGGCCAAAACAAAGGGATTTAAACACAAATAGAAAGACACAAAGCAAAACTTACAAAAATAAAGGTTTCCAGGCTGGGCGATGCCTTCACTGGATCAGAAAACACAAAAAAGCAAACCAAAAAAACAGCAAGCACAAACACCAGCTTGCTTCCTCAGCTCCCTCCTCCCCTAATGGGAAGCTGAGGCCTCCTTTTATGTCAGGTGGCTGAGTGCTGATTGGTTGTTAATTACTCCAATCAACTCCAGCCACCTGAACACAATAAACTCAGGCAGGTAGGGTAATTTAACCCCATCCCTGCCAATCTATATAGGGCAGAGCTCTGCTCTGTCACAGGGTGATGTAAGGATACGTGCAAAGTGATTTGCGGGTGCAAAACCCCCATAATGCTGCCGTAGCTCGTGTTTAACAGCCGTAAAGTCAGATTTTACCAGTTGCTACAAATGCGGCGTATATAAAGAATGGTGTTCACCTGGCATTCTGCACCCACTATCAAATTTGCACTTTGCCATCATTAGTCCATCAAAATAATATCGAAATGCATTCAAATGAAGGCCATAGAATTGGATGGGATCTGCATAATAAGTGGGCGCAAACATTATAAATTGACGTAAGGATTTTGCCTTGCACTTAGCAATTGCTGACCCTCCAAAGATTTAGACCTCTTTTTACAAGGTGCAAACCATTGTTGAAATGAGTAACTAAGAACTGTATAAGCATACCTGCAGAGACCTGTCATTGGCTTCAGGGTGGCTGCTGTGGTACACTTTCTGATGTAGCAATGTTTCGCTCTTGTTGAGGAGAGGCAGGAATACATTTGGAGAAGGGCAAGACGACCTCATAGCTGAATTGAGGGATGAGCTAGACCATTGCATTGGTCTAGGGACCGCTATCCCTGCACATGTGAAAGTGCTGTTTTCTTTGCACTAGTCTTTTCAGACCACAGCTGGAATGTCTGGAGGGATAGGCCAGTCCTCCTTTTCCAGTGCTAGGCACATTTCTGGATGTCATGCTAAAAAGGACAAGCCAATACATGTAATTTCCTAAGGAAACTGATGTTGGCTGAGGCTTTTCCAAACAACTCAGTTTCATGCTGAGTGACCTCAGACGTAAGGACTCTCAGCTCCTTCTCAGAAAATGTTTCTTTTCTTTTCTGTGCTCCAACAGAACTTGGCTGCCTTTCCTCTGTCATTGTTTTTGCTTTGTATTTTTGTGCTCCACAAATGTCATACAGAGACTACTGGTGCCTGTACTCCTAACTCTGCAGTGCAGCCGTTAAATAGACCGATGTGCTCATTGAGACCCTCATAATTGTGGATCAATATTTGTGCGTGTGGATTAATTTGCATTGCTCTTAAGCTTACATATGGTACAGTGCAAAATAATTGCCTGGCTGCAATGCAATTTGAAATTTGCATCTGCAATTATTTGCTCTGCGTATATACTTCCATCACCCACTAAGTGTCTTCATGGAAGTAAGAATCAGCGCCATCTAGTGATCTGCCACTTTGCAAACAACTTTTTTTTTTTTTTTTTTTGCCAATACACTGCTGTAAAATAGATGGTAATGGAGCTCACTAATATAATGGATATTCTGGCTGATCTAGCCTACACTACATATTGCTACATAGGAAAATAGAACTGAAGAGCACATGTCACAGGTAACAAACCTTGTTTATTTAGCATGTTATCTAATTAACTTTTTGTCACCAATTATTGGTAACAGGTGAGGATCCATGATTACTATAAATATAGGTAGCAGAGGCACAAGTTTGTCATTCCTGAATGTAAGGGAGCAGAAAATGGCAAAATACGCTCAGTTAAACAAAGAAAAAAGAGTCTGTAATTACTTTAAGAAATGAAGGTCAATCTTTAAGATAAATTGCAAGAACTTTGCAAGTGTCTGTAACTGCTGTGGCCAAGACCATCAAACGATTTGAAGAAACTGGCACTGATGAGGACCGAACAAGGTCAGGCAGACCAAGGGTGACCTCAGAATCAGAGAACAAGTTCATTCGAGTCACAAGTCTGCAAAACCGGCGATTAACTGCCCCTGAAATACAAGTTCAGCTAAATGCTACTAGAAGTATAGATGTTTCAACATCAACTGTTCAGAGGAGATTGCGTGAAGCTGGCCTAACTGGAAGAATTGCTGCAAAGAAACCATTGTTAAGAGTGCAGAATAAGAGGAAGACTTGCCTGGGCCAAAAAACACAGAAACTGGATGTCTGAGGAATGGATGTCGGTCTTATGGACTGATGAGTCAAAATTTGAAATATTTGGGTCCAACCGCCGAGTATTTGTAAGACGCAGAGAGGGTGAGCGCATGAGTTCTGCATGTGTGGTTCCCACTGTCAAACATGGAGGAGGCAGTGTCATGGTCTGGGGTTGCTTTGCTGGTGACAGAGTTGGTGATCTTTAGCAAGTCCATGGCAAGCTCAACCAGTATGGCTATCATAGCATACTTCAGAGGCATTCCATTCCATCAGGATTACGGCTTGTTGGGCAGTCCTTCATTCTTCAGCAAGATAATGATCCGAAACACACCTCAAAGTTGTGCAAGAACTATCTGGCGAAGAAGGAAAGTGAAGGACAACTCAATCTAATGACCTGGCCTGCCCAGTCTCCAGACCTCAATCCCATAGAACTTGTATGGGACAAACGGGACAGAAGAGTCAAAACAAAGCTACCCACAAGTGCCCTACATCTCTGGGAATTGCTGCAGAAGAGCTGGGAAGACATGTCGAGTGATTTCCTGCTGAAACTTGTTAACCGAATGCCTTGTGTTTGTGAGACTGTTATTAAGGCAAAGGGTGGCTATTCTGAGGAATCCAAGATTTAGAGACAATTTTAAATTTTCTTGAACATTGCTTTGCCACGTCTTATGTTTTGTTTTGTATATTGTAACATGTGTTTTCATTTTCAAGTATTTACAAAAACGTATATGACGTAAAACATTGTCATTTATGAAAAAAACCTAGTTTCAGGCAAGTATACTCAAACTTTTGACTGGTACTGTATTGCTTCACTGTGTGTTTCCTGCATGAGTAAATCTGCTGCATTGAAACTCTCACGTATTTGTGTTTTTTATATTGCTTCACTGTGTGTTTCCTGCAGAGTGACTCTGCTGCACCGGAATCCTCTCGTTTGTTTTTACTTTGTTGCACTATTTGTTTCTGCCACTGCACATTCACCAAGGCTGAGACAATGAAGTCCCGCCCTCAGCACAGAGCAAGACTAGTGATTGGGTGAGTAGTTAGGAAGGGAGTATAAAAGGGGGGGCCAGGACCAGGAAGTGGTGGGTCTTTCTTTACTGTAAGTGTGAGACAGAGCATTGTGAGTGGTTGTATTGGAATTACTTTTGGAAAGAAGGATTCAGAAGGGGTTGAAGGAATAATAACTGAAGCTTTTGATCATGGATTGCTTTGGACATCAGGACTTTACTGGAGCTCAGGTACTGAAGCCAATTTGGATTTTTTGTATTGAGACTGTTCTTTTTTTTCACTTATATTGGCTCTGGTACCTTACTCTATTTTTGAACTACACCTCATGTTGGCTCTGTACTGTGTATAGCTGTCAGTAAGAAGGAAGAAGAGACTCATGACTGTATTTTGGTTTTAATGTGGGTTATTTGTTTTATTAAACCCTTGACTTACATTATGGCTTGTGCCGGGGTGAGCCTGTGCACTTTTTCTGGTTTTGCTGCACTGTTGTTTTTCTTTCTTTCACTTTGCACTTGAGTCAGGCAGGTCAGCCTGAGAGGGATTGTAACAGGCTGGCGAGTGGATAGAGGTCCAGAGACAGACTGCAGTTCAAAAAAATAACACTTTTTACAAATAAACACAATAAGTGCACAAGGGTGAAAACAAAGATATTTAAACACAAATAACAAACAAAGCAAAACTTACAAAAATAAAGGTTTCCAGGCTGGGCGATGCCTTCACTGGTTCAAAAAAAAAACACAAAAACAGCAAGCACAAACACCAGCTTGCTTCCTCAGCTCCCTCCTCTCCCTAATGGGAAGCTGAGGCCTCCTTTTATGTCAGGTGGCTGGGTGCTGATTGATGGTTAATTACTCGAATCAACCCCAGCCACCTGAACACAATAAACCCAGGCAGGTAGGGTAATTTAACCCCATAACTGCCAATTTATAAAGGGCAGAGCTCTGCTCTGCCCCAGGGATGCTGCCTGGAAGGAGAGGAAGAGAGGCAGTGATACAGCTATTGTTGGAAGGCTGAACATTTCAGAGTCTGGACGCACAGTAAATCCATTCCTTAAGCAAAGGCTGCTCAGGCCCTGGAGGAGGCCAGTTTGGGAGTGCTGGCCAAAATCTGTGAAGATCACAAAGGGGGAGTAGAGTTTCTTCATTATTTTTTAAGTTTGTTGTTGTTAGTTAGCTACAGAAGAGAAATTTACAAACAAATACTTGCCCTCCATTGAGTTGTTCTGTGTGCAATGTTTCAAGGCACTGCTGGGTATCCAGGGGGAGCAGCGGCAACGCAGATTCATCTAGACTATGAGAGAGAGGTGGAGACACGCAGGGGTCAAAGGCAGGCCAAAGGGAAGTAAAACAGTTGGGCTGTACTGGAGCGATTGTGATTTACTAACCTGTTCTTGTCCCTGAAAGCCAGTCTGTGTCCATTCCCAGGTTTTCCTGAGATCTCCCCTCCAGGTTTGACAGTAGAGTAGGAGACATTGCCTGACAGGTCCAGCGCCTCCTGAAGAGTCTATTGCAGGCGGTGGCAACTGTAGAGCTTGATGCTTCGTCTTTTAGTTTTTCTTTTGCAGCCTTTTTGGCAGCTAACTGTGGACTGTATTTTTCTTCTTGGACATTTGTTTTTTTTTTTCTCTTCTGTTTATTGCTGTGGAATACTTTGTGTGTGTGTGTGTGTGTGCTTTTACCATGGGAGGGGAACTCCTTTGTTAATTTTTATGTTTTTTTATTGTGTGCTTTTAAAAAAATAAACAATTTTTTACCCCATGGAGAATTAGTTTGTTTTATTAATTTTAAACCATCCATTGTGTATGTTTACAGACCCCTGGGGATCAAGAATTACCTGTGCAGGACTATTAATAGTTATATTTGGCCACAAAGGTCCTTAAAACACAAGGTGGCGTCGCCGGCACTACAATTTCAAGTATATTGTTGTAATCTTTGGTTACCGCTGTCATCCTACCTGTGACACATACAAGTCGCAAACAGAATATTTGAGTAATTGCAACAAGGTAAAAACTACGATGAATCATGTGAGCAAACAACATAAAAAAAAGTTTTCTTTTATGATAAAAATTGCAGAGGATCTTAATGGTGTCACCCAATACAGTTACAGCTGCTCTTTCACACTGATTTAATTGTATAAATTGATTATAATAAAGAAGTCAATACATCAGAGCACAGAATGAAAGGGCTGTGCTATTTAGATCTGCCACTGCTCAGAACATTACAATGAACCCTGTTATGAGTGTGACAGCTTAACAAGTTCAATAAATGCATGCTGACAAAGCCTATTTTCAATTTGAGGTTTCTTGCGACTAGTAAAGCTCTGGCAATTGGTTCTCCTTTTTTTTTTTTTTTTTTTTTTTTTTTTGTTTTTTGAACACTTCTAATTTGATACATGACCCACATATTGTAATTATTGGCTGAACAGAGTGCAAGGCTTTTTCTGCAGGTTAAATGAGCTATTTTCAAGGGAGGTAGGGGATTTGTAATGGAACAGATCTCCTTTCCTTCTGTTCCCACAGGTTCCATTGCAGCCAGTCAAGCACATGCATTAGCTGAACTCAGGGTTCCCTCTAGACCCCCTCCAGGGAAGCTGCATACCAGGCATGGCTGATGGGAAGTTGGTTCCCGACTCCTTCCACAGGGAGCCGTCGGTCTCTACACTTGGCATGAAACATTCGACAGGTATGCCAGTAACAACCCCGTCCCCCCCGCCCCCCACAGCTGTAAATTCGGAATTAGAGCTCATAGGGTGAGCTGGTGAAGTGGATGATTATGACCTACAGTATAGCAACAGTATGCCTTTCTGAGTAGAATAAGAAATGGTAATCACAATGTAATAAACGGTTCTTCAGATATAACAAAAGTGTCATACAGAGGGATAAATATATTGACACCTAGACACCTAAATATATTCCCTGCATGTAATAATGTTAATACCATGACTGGATAAGCAAACATGTGAAGTGTGAGATACAAACGGACATGCATATGACAGCTTCACCTGTATCAGCAGGGGGTGAGAATACAGTAATACAGTAATACAAAATGCAGTAATACAGAATGCAGTTGATTAAGCATGAACAGCACGCTGCCACAACTTCTGCTCTGCAGGCAGGGCTGCTTTTTATATACTCTCTATCTGTACTACACCAATATAACCACAGGGCATTGCAACCAGGATCCCAGCATCCAACCCGACATTAGGTACATGTCCTAAAAACTACTTACCGACTGTAAGCTTACTTCTTTGTATGCTCCCTGAATACATGTACATTTCAATATATCTTTAACAGTGTTTTTCTGTTCAGTTTCCGGGCCTGCCTGAAGGAGCGAGTGCTCTTTGGTTTTTCAGTGGCTGGTTGAGAATCGGAATCAGAATTTTTCGAGCCAATAGGATCCATTTCTCCTTAAAGAGCCACTCTATATAAGAATTACCTGTCAGGTGTATTGGATCTTGTTGTACTGTTTTCAGTCATCCTGGATCACTTCAAATAACTTTCAGTACTTTTTTGGAATACTTTTTTTGCAAGTGTTTTACAAACATGATTCAGAGAAATTATATTCATTTTAGAAAACAGCTGACGGTCATTCTCCTGGGGTGGCGGCATATAAATGGCAGGTTACTGCAGTCTTTAGCTGCAGGTGCAGGTCGTGCTGGCAGCTCTTTTGAAAATCTGATGTCAAGTAGCACTTTGATGGCTTGAATTCATTGACTGGGAGATATATTGAAAATGCACAAAGGATTCACTCGTCTAACCGTGCAGGATATGGGTCTCTCCGAAATGGGACTATGAGAGAACGGCAAGATAAGGTACAATTGTTTAGAACTGAAAACAAAATGCCTGTTCAACAGTGAAGGTTAAACTCTGATAGTGGATCTTTACACCAGAGTCATTTCAAAATATACTCCACCTGGTTCTATAACATCTGCTGTTAAATGACTTGAGAAAGCGTCCCGTGTGGGAATACATTAAGATTACTTGGGTAGTGCTCTCTGTCTTTCTGCCCTGGGCTCTGTCATAATTCAACTAGGCTTGTTCTTGATTAAATGTCAGGTTGTCTCTAGCTGTAAGCAGATATAGGTTTAATGCCTGGTGTAATAAATAGTATAAATAGTTCAGAGATTATGTGATGGGGTTCACCATGCCCCTGTGTGCATTTTGTATTACTATTATTTAAATATACACTACCAGTCAAAAGTTTTAGAACACCCCCATTTTTCCAGTTTTTATTGAAATTTAAGCAGTTCAAGTCCAGTGAATAACCTGAAATGGTATAAAGGTAAGCGGTAAACTGCCAAAGGTTAAAAATAATGTACATTTCAGAGTTATACAAGGCCTTTTTCAGGGAACAAGTAATGGGTTAACAACTTACAGCTGTTCTGCAGCAATGGAAGTAAATTAAGCCTTGAAAGTTGATGCTAACAATTCCTACAGGTGTCCCAACTTTTGTTGATTACTTTCAAACCCTCTGTCTGTATAAAAGCAGTGTTGGAACAGACTGTGTTACTACACCCTCTTAAGCATTATTTGGACAGTATTGTACTGCAGGAAGTAGTATATTGCTATCATAATGGCGAGAAAAAGGCAATTAATAAAGGAAGACAGACAGACCATTATAACCCTTAAAAGTGTAGGTCTTTCCTTTAGAGAAATTGCAAAGAAAGCCAAGGTGTCAGTGAGTACAGTTTCCTACACCATCAAAAGGCACTTGGAAACTGGAGGAAACTGACAGGAAGAGGTCTGGCAGACCCAAAGCCACAACAGAATCAGAAGACAAGTTCCTGAGAGTCAACAGCTTGCGTGCTAGGCGGTTCACAGGACAACAGCTTCAAGCACAGCTTAACACTGGTCGAAGTAAGCAAGTCTCAGTTTCAACTGTGAAGAGAAGACTTTGAGCTGCAGATTTGACAGGTCGAGTGGCAGTAAGAAAGCCATTGCTAAGATGACAAATTAAGAAAAAGAGGCTTGCCTGGGCCATGAAGCACTGCCAGTGGACTACTAAAGACTGGAAGAAGGTCTTATGGACCGATGAATCAAAATTTGAAATCATCATGCAGGGTTTCTGTACGCCGTCGAGTAGGCAAAAGGATGTCCTCGGTGTGTGACAGACTGTCAAACATGGAGGAGGAAGCGTGATGGTCTGAGGCTCTTTTGCTGGATCCACAGTCGGCGACTTGCACAGAGCGAGTGGCACCCTGAACCAAAACGGCTACCACAAAATTTGGCAGCGCCATGCAGTACCCTCTGGTATACGTCTAGTTGGTCAGGAGTTCATCCTATAGCAAGATAATGACCTAAAACATACCTCCAGGCTATGTCCGAACTATCTTAGAAGAAAAGAACAAGACAGTAGGTTTCAAATCATGGAATGGCCAGCACAGTCTCCAGACTTAAACCCCATCGAGCTGGTTTGGGATGAACTGGACAGAAGGGTGAAAGCAAAGCAACCTACAAGTGCAACACATTTGTGGGAACTTCTGCAAAAGTGTTGGGAAGAACTTTCCGAACAATGTTTGATTTCCATTGTAGAAAGAATGCCACAAGTGTGTTTGGCTGTTATATCTGCAAAAGGTGGCTACTTTGAGTCAAAAATTTAGATTAAATTTTGTTAAACAAAAAGATTCCATGATTTATTTTTTATCTCCAATTGTTTATTTGTTCTATGCTTTAATTTCAGAGTACATTGAGACATTAAACTGCGTAAATTTCAATAAAAACTGGAAAAATGGAGGTGTTCTAAAACTTTTGGCCAGTAATGTATTTGTGTTAAAAACAAGTTTATTATTTATTGAAGTTTTGTTTGGCAGGGAAGGAGTTCAAAACCTTCCCTGCCAGAAATACTTGTGTAGACTGTGGCTGTCTTCACACTGGCTAATTGATTGCCAGTTTGAGGACAGCCACATCAATATAAAAACCCACAGCTTTGGCTGAATGGGGTTAGTGTGTTGAAAAGCGGAACATGAGATGTGAGTCGTGAGAGCAAAACATATATATATATATATATATATATATATATATATATATATATATATATATATATATATATATATATATATATGAAAGCATGACAACCTTTATGTACAAAAATCTTCACTTACAGTCAGCCCTCACATATCCGTCAGATTTTGGGATCAATAAGCTACTAACAACCAAACGAGCAAGATGGGCCGAATGGCCTCCTCTCGTTTGTAAACTTTCTTATGTTCTTATGTTCTTATGTTCTTATCCGACCCGATAAAATTCTGACTTGAGTGACGGTTAAACGCGTATTATTATTTCATTTTGGCTCGTTCCAACCATTTTTCAGAGAACACAAAAAAAAATACAACATTAAAAATACACAGCTGACAGGACTTTGTTTTAAAATAAGAAGGCTTCCATTTAGATGTACTATATTTGTTTTGTTGGTACAGTGTTTTCAACAGAATAAGTATTTTAATTCAGAATGACATGATTCTGAAAAAATCCCTTGCCAACATGTTAACTATAATACAGTACTTTTAAATCTGTTGCGTATTTTGTCGTCAGGTATGTGTGGTGTGCTGATTCTGTCCTCCTCTGCGAGACACAAAAAACAAACGCGTAACAAAAACAAACATTCTCCGGCGTGTGTTACATTTCAGCACAAGGAGCTGTACTCCCACAACTGCATCCCCCTTGTACCACCAAACTCCTCCCTGCAATCAGCCCGTTGCCATGGTTTATCCAATCACTGCCTGACCCGTATCTGATCGCAAAGGAGCTGTTTGAGCACTTGCAGTTACGCACTTTCCCCAAGATGACTGACTTCCAGTTTCCCCCCACCGTTGAGTCAACTAGTCTATGGGGAAGTGTACTACCAACCTTACCCAGTGTGCTTTCCAATCAGGAGGGAAATTTACAGCATCCACTCTTCTCTCTTTACCACAGTATTGTAGCAGTATGTACATTTTCCCCATTAACGACCTAAAAGAAAAATTAAATCTAAATGTTATCCATGCACAGAACTGCGTAAGAAATAAAAGGCAATGCAATTTAACAAAACCAAAAGATTAAAAAATAAATAAAAACAACTCCAGTTTCCAGAATTAAAACAGTATCCATAGTCAGTATTCAAAATTGCAGAATATAATGCTTGATAAGGCCCTAATGTCACAGTTCACTTGCAAATGAAAATGCACAAAAACAACTAAAGATCACAGATTTAACAAAAGACATCACAGTATCTAGAACTGTTTAATGATTAACTGTTACATTACCCTAGCTTGTCTTATTTGCTGCATTTTCGTCAGGTGAAACTTGAGGAAGCGCTGTGTAATGGCACAATAAAAGACAGACTGATTTGACTTTTTTGTGTATGGATATTCAGATAAATTTTAACATTGAAGTGTTGGGCTTTTTTGGAGTCAGAAATTCAGTGTGACAGGTAAGTGCATTCATTTTTTGCATATAATAGGGATTGATTTTATTAATACAAAGGCGGTAAAATGTGACTGTGTATCTGGGTAACGGATAAACGAGGGCTGACTAATATACAGTTGAGCAAGAATTGAGATTGTTTTAGAGAAAACCTCATATATCCTTATCTTAGGAAAGTGGGAGATACCAGTGGCCTGGTAACAAAAAGTATATTATTAATTTTAGAGAAAGGCTGTTTAACAAACAAGGTGTTTTTTTTTTTTTTTTACTTAATTAAGCCTTCTGATGCACGAAGGGAGAGAAAGTCCTATAAAAATTACAGTTAGTTATCAGACCAGCTTGGTAACACAGACTGCATCTGTCTGGTCCAGCTTTTGAGGACCTCTTTGCGAAGCTGCTGGTGTTGGATTCAGAGCCTCTGGATTAGATGACTGGCATCTCTTTGTTCTGTTTTATATTTTGAGACCTACTTTTTTGCGGAGGGTAAGCAGAATATTGAATTTATATCTCGACTATGTTGAATAGCATGTGATATAATAGGATTAGTATTAGCTTTAGAGATGTTGTTATACTGTAAGCATTTAGTGTAACTTGGTGCCTTTGGAATTTACCAGAAGGTGCATGATGTAACCATATTGCTTTAAGTAACACAATTTGTGAAGGCACCCACTAGAGGGGAGGCATGCCTTGATTTAGTCTTTTCAAATAACGAAGATAGAATAACTAAAACAGAGGTCAGAGAACCACTGGCAAACTCAGACCATAACATGGTCTTATTTGAAGTGTTTTTTAAATCCCCAAAAGAAATGACTAAAGCTAAGGTTTACAATTTTAGAAAAGCAAACTATGAAGGCATGAAACAGAGACTAACAGAAGTAGATTGGAGTAAAATAGAGAAAACACCCACAGAAGAAGGATGGTTGTTCTTCAAAAATGTAGTACTAGAGGTGCAAAACAATTACATCCCTAAAGTAGACAAATCTAAATGTAAAACTAAATTGCCAAAATGGTTTAATAGATCAATTAAAAAAAATATTCAGCGAAAAAAGGCACTTTACAGAGCATTAAAAAAGGACCGAAAAGAAAGTACGCAGAAAGAGTACACGGAACTGCAAACGCAAGTCAAAAAGGAAGTTAGAAAGGCCAAGAGAGAAATAGAAATGAACATTGCTAAGGGAGCTAAAACCAATTCCAAAATGTTTTTCCAATATTACAACAGCAAGAGAACATTCAAAGAGGAGATTAAATGTTTAAGAGATACAAATGGCAAAATCGTAGAGGAAGAAAAAAAAATAGCAAATATGTTAAATGATTACTTTTCACAAGTTTTTACAAAGGAAGATACTGACAACATACCCCACATGTCATCCAGTTCCTATCCAGTTTTAAATAACTTTAGCATAACTGAGGCAGAAGTGTTAAAGGGACTAGGAGCTCTTAAAATAAACAAATCCCCTGGGCCGGATGAGATCCTCCCAGTAGTACTCAAAGAAATGAAAGAAGTAATTTACAAACCGCTAACCAAGATCATGCAGCAGTCTCTTGACACAGGGGTGGTACCGACAGACTGGAAAATTGCAAACGTAATACCGATCCACAAAAAGGGAAACAAAACTGAACCAGGTAACTACAGACCAGTAAGCCTGACTTCTATTATATGCAAACTTATGGAAACTATAATAAGATCCAAAATGGAAAATTACCTATATGGTAACAGGGTACTGGGAGACAGTCAACATGGTTTTAGGAAAGGGAGATCGTGTCTAACTAACTTGCTTGATTTTTTTGAGGATGCAACATCGATAATGGATAATTGCAAAGCATATGACATGGTTTATTTAGATTTCCAGAAAGCTTTTGACAAAGTCCCGCACAAAAGATTAATTCTCAAACTGAACGCAGTTGGGATTCAAGGAAACACATGTACATGGATTAGGGAGTGGTTAACATGTAGAAAACAGAAAGTACTGATTAGAGGAAAAACCTCAGAATGGAGTGTGGTAACCAGCGGTGTACCACAGGGATCAGTATTAGGTCCTCTGCTATTCCTAATCTACATTAATGATTTAGATTCTGGTATAGTAAGCAAACTTGTTAAATTTGCAGACGACACAAAAGTAGGAGGAGTGGCAAACACTGTTGCAGCAGCAAAGGTCATTCAAAATGATCTAGACAAGATTCAGAACTGGGCAGACACATGGCAAATGACATTTAATAGAGAAAAGTGTAAGGTACTGCACGCAGGACATAAAAATGTACATTATAAATATCATATGGGAGATATTGAAATTGGAGAAGGAATCTATGAAAAAGACCTAGGAGTTTTTGTTGACTCAGAAATGTCTTCATCTAGGCAATGTGGGGAAGCTATAAAAAAGGCTAACAAGATGCTCGGATACATTGTGAAAAGTGTTGAATTTAAATCAAGGGAAGTAATGTTAAAACTGTACAATGCACTTGTAAGACCTCATCTTGAATATTGTGTGCAGTTCTGGTCACCTCGCTATAAAAAAGATATTGCTGCTCTAGAAAGAGTGCAAAGAAGAGCGACCAGAATTATTCCGGGCTTAAAAGGCATGTCATATGCAGACAGGCTAAAAGAATTGAATCTGTTCAGTCTTGAACAAAGAAGACTACGTGGCGACCTAATTCAAGCATTCAAAATTCTAAAAGGTATTGACAGTGTCGACGCAAGGGACTTTTTCAGCCTGAAAAAAGAAACAAGGACCAGGGGTCACAAATGGAGTTTAGAAAAAGGGGCATTCAGAACAGAAAATAGGAGACACTTTTTTACACAGAGAATTGTGAGGGTCTGGAATCAACTCCCCAGTAATGTTGTTGAAGCTGACACCCTGGGATCCTTCAAGAAGCTGCTTGATGAGATTTTGGGATCAATAAGCTACTAACAACCAAACGAGCAAGATGGGCCGAATGGCCTCCTCTCGTTTGTAAACTTTCTTATGTTCTTATGTTCTAAGTATTAATGCTGTTGCAAAGACACCAGACTGCCTGGACTGTCTATGAGCTAGTATTCGAAGATCTGTGATCACTCGATCCATGTAAGCGTTAATAAACCGAGGGAGTAAATATATACTGTGGTTCGTTACACTTTGAATAACCGGTTCTGTGTGATTATTCTTATTGAAATCTGTAAGCCAGTACACATACAATGCACTGTAGGAGTTTATGCAATAAAGGTTTCCTCCTGTTTCCCTCCCCTTATTCTATTAGTGAATGAACGAAGTGCTCTAACGGGACACACGTTGTTTTTTTTATTTTAAATGGCAACTAGTCTGAAAGCAGATAAACAGAAATCTGCAGGTTGAAAGTGAAAGTCAGATTTCAGTGACATCTCATGATACATCAAAGAATAACATTGATCTCAAACAAGCACCCTTAACCCCTCATTCACAAAGACCTACAGTGAAAGGGTAGTTCCTTTACCATGAAGGTACTGGTATGTATGTTTTCTACTAATTGAGTAAGTGAGATAAATACAGAATTAAATAAACTATACTGGAGTAATAGATTATATTTCATGGACCTATAATTGTGGTGTTGAACATTAGTGTGCTGAATATACAACCGCAATTCACATTTTAATAGCACATTTCATCAGAACAACTAAACCATACAATTAAAAAAAAGAAAAGTCTAATAGAGAATTTGATAAAAACAGAAATTAGAGAGATCAAAAATGTCTTTGTATTGTAAAAAAAAAAGTTTGTAAAAATGAAATAATTAAGAGTCTAAAACAAAAATGTAATAAAATAATAAAAAAAGACAAAAAGAAAATGGTAATCTAGGAAAACTAAGAGTCAAGCTATTTTGTATGAATGTTCATCTCAACTTCCTGCCGTGTTATTTGTGTTTACCCTGGAGTAACCAGGAGCCCCACATACTGTGATCTCAGAGTGCGGTTTGAAGTATACGGGGCAGCGATTCCTGGAAGTAACTGGCTGCTCATCCATTAAGGGTCTTCTAAGTTCAATGCAAAATCTTAACATTGCAATACACACTTAACATTGCAAGCATTTCTATCAGTACTAAACACCTGAAAATAGACCCACGTATTAATTTAAAAGACGCTTTTTTTCAAAGGAGATCCACTGCACCCCTGTTTTTCCCACCGATTCAATATTTTCTAAAGCTGCAGAAAACATGACGGGACTCTAGCTGCTAGTTTCGTTCTTTAGTTATTCTGATAGATTATTTTGGTGGGATATGTAATCATCTAAGAATTTGTGTCTCTGCTCTAAAGACGAAAGTGATGGATAATTTAAGCTTCTATCAGTTAGCTTTCCACCTGCTTCAGCAGTCAGTACAACCTGCCAGTAAAAGACAGAGGCAGCAGGTTAAACCAAGTCTCCCTGGCATTCAACATGGATCCTATAATAGAAGAAGCTGTGTGGGGGTATGGGTGGGTGTATATTACGATCCCAATCTGAAATACAATCCCACTGCAATGCATACAATTCTCTTTAACTCAAGCCGATCTGAAAAAGATCTGACAATCCTTTCGTGTCATGGTGAGACTAATTTGAATTATTCTCTAGGGTAGCCCCAAATGTGTCAAACTATAGGAGACTTTGGAAAATTACAAAATTAAAAAAAAAAAAACAAAAAGCTTAAATATTATATATAGTATATATATATATATATAGATATATAGATATATAGATACATAGATAGATAGATATATATATAATGTTAATGCGACAATGCTGATGTTGGCTTCTTATCCAGCCAGCTTCTTATTTGCTAATGTACACAAATGTAACTAAACTTGAATAATTAACTGGGGTACTTCAGGGGATAAATTGCCTTGTGCTGCTCATTTCAAAGTTAATACAAACCCTCTACTTCCTCCATATATATTTATCATGACCCAAAACGGAATTTGGTGCAAAAACATCAGGTTTAGTGCAATATTTCAAATGAGGTATTCAGAAGTCAAAACCTTGTGTGTGATCCATATGTATTCTTCCCTGTCTAACATGACATTTGTTTTCCTTTGTTATCTTGTCTAATAACCCATTTTTAAGCTTAGTTCTTTCCTTATTTAGTATAGCACACACAGACCTGAACAGGAAAAAGTCAATTTAACAAACCATTTTGGAGGAAACTATAAGATCTATAAATATACCACTGAACTCACATGTTATTTAGGGGTAGAGATTGATGTTCAATAATGATGCAGTGTACACATTGCTTTCCACTTCAGATATATGTGGGGCTTATCTTTGAAAAGTAGAAATAAAAACGTAAAGGAAAACGTGCTTCTGTACGGTGCAGAATAAAACAGTAAACCTGGACAGGTTACTTTACAACAGAATGGTTTGCTAAATTGACTTCTGCCTTTTCAGGTCTGTGTGTGCTATATTAAATGGGGAAAGCACAAAACTTAAACAAGGGTTTTTAGACAAGGTAACTGTTACCTTTTTTGGGTCTGGAAATAAGTGAGCCCAGAGAAGGAGAACCGTACAAAGTCATATGGTGTTTATTCAGGCAGTTACACACAGAACACAGACCTCAGAACACAGAATCCCAAGAACGCCCCGAAGTGCACACGCACCTTCCTTTGTATAGTGCAGCGATAACACGGCCTTACACGTGTTAACTAGCACGGGGCCTTACACGTAATATACATTGTAACTATTGTGTGCGTGCTGTGCACATCAACATGCTCTGCACCTGTAGTAATATATAACAATAACAAAGGAATTCAATTTTAATTACATTTGTGCATTTTAGCGAATAAGAAACTGGGATATGAATAGGAAACTGGAATGCGAATATGAAGCTGGCCGAATAAGAAGCCAACTTCAGCATTGTGTTAATGCAGTAATAAATACGTTGCAGACACGTCCTTTTAAATAAAATGAGCAAACCATTCACCTAATATAAACATGAGTAGAATTGTTTAGTTTTAATTCTGATTTATAATTGAGCGTTTAAAGTTGTGGATGAACATACAATAAATCCAATACATTCCTTAGCGTGAGCGAGCTTTCATGTCTCTTCAGTTTCAATGCAGTGTTCAGGACTTCAATGCATATGCGTTACTTGCTGTACCATTTTGTTTTACCACTGTTCCTTTTTTTAGTGCATGTTTATGATTAATCATTTAGATCCGCAGAAATGATGCATGAACTGTGATCAGCCAGTGGATAAAACAGAGGATTATGTCAGAAAATAGGCGCATATTTTTTAACAGGTGGAAAAATTCTGCAGATTTTGCCTTTTTCATCGAAAAGAAACCCCTTTCAAAAACCGTGCCCTATGTCGTCAGCAGAGATATGTTAAAATAAAACATTATCCACGGGCTTATAGAACTTAACCACGGGACACTCACACAGACACTTTCCACTCTCCATGTTTTTGCCTTGGTTATTTTTTAATATGGTTTACCATACCCCTCTGGGAATAGAGAAGTCAATGTCTGCATACACTGTATACCCTGGTAATTCCATTAAAGATGAATCCACTTCCATAGGAAATATTCCAATTGTGGCTGTCTCTTAGAGGCAGATTTCCCATCCTATAGACACTTATCCATTAGATGTTCAGACCACTTCTGAGTACTGTAATGTTTGTGTCAGTTCATGGTCACATACACTGTCATACTTAAGCACACTTTTGGTTTGTTTGGTATATAAAAACAGTTCAAACACTTTCATGTTTGTAGAAGCACTGATGAGCAGACTGTCAATTTGTCTGATTGAAATGCTTGAGGAACATGATTTTGAAGAGGAGATGTGTGTTATGTGTGGATTCTGTTGAGCATTATATTCGGTCAACTCAACAATTTGCTCATAAAATAGAGATGTATAAAAACCTCATCAGACCTAATGACCACCTCATTACTAACTTAACTATAAAATAACTAACACAAGCGATAAACTAATTAAAAGCAATTTATTTAGTATGGGTCCCTGCCCAGTGACTAATAACTTTCCAGACTGCACCCTTGGTGCCTGCCGTATTCTTACAGCAGCCATGCCAAAGAAAGTAGCTGGACTGTACAAACCACAGGAGGTCCATCTCCTATCAAGTTACAATGTGTTAGCCTGTTTTCTAGGTCTTTACTGCATGAATCCAGCATTCAAGAAGTACGTTGTCCAGGTGATCATTGTTCTGTAATTAAAATTTGATTTGATTTTACTTGAAGATCAGGCAAACTCTGTTCCTGCTGTCAAGTCAATTGTGTTTTTTCACTCAATGAACCAAAGCAACTCCGGATGGAATGATTCTTGAGTAATGGATTTCATAATGCAGGAGAGTGCTGTACAGATAAAAAAAAATGCATTACAGTATCTAAAACTTTTAATGATTAATTGTTACATTACCCTAGATTGTCTTGTTTGCTTTGTTTTTGCTGAAAAAAGACACTTTACAGAATGTTTAAAAGGGACCAAGAACAAAGTACACAGAAAGAGTACTTAGAACTGCAAACGCTGAAGAGTCAGAAAGGAAGTTAGAAAGGCCAAGAGAGAGTCAGAAATGAACATCGCCAAGGGGGCTAAAACCAATTCCAAAAAGTTTTTCCAATATTACAACAGCAAGAGAATATTGAAGGAGGAGGTAAAATGTCTAAGAGATACAAATGCCAAAACCATAGACTAACAGGAAAAAATAGCAAATATATTAAATGATTACTTTTCACAAGTTTTTACAAAGGAGGATATGGACAGCATGCCCCACATGTCAACCTGTTCCTCTCCAGTTTTAAATAACTTTAGCATAACCGAGGCAGAAGTGTTAAAGGGACTAGGAGCTCTTAAAATAAACAAATCCCCTGGGCTGGATGAGATCCTCACAATAGTACTCAAAGAAATGAAAGACGTTATTTGCAAACTGCTAACCAAGATCATGCAGCAGTCTCTTGACACAGGGGTGGTACCGACAGACTGGAAAATTGCAAACGTAATACCGATCCACAAAAAGGGAAACAAAACTGAACCAGGTAACTACAGACCAGGAAGCCTGACTTCTATTATATGTAAACTTATGGAAACTATAATAAGATCCAAAATGGAAAATTACCTATATGGTAACAGGGTCCTGGGAGACAGTCAACATGGTTTTAGAAAAGGGAGATCGTGTCTAACTAGCTTGCTTGATTTTTTTGAGGATGCAACATCGATAATGGATAATTGCAAAAAATATGACATGGTTTATTTAGATTTCCAGAAAGCTTTTGACAAAGTCCCGCACAAAAGATTAATTCTCACACTGAACACAGTAAGGATTCAAGGAAACACATGTAAAATGTAGAAAACAGAAAATACTAATTAGACGGAGAACCCATAAAATGGAGCAAGGTGTACCACAGGGATCAGTATTACGTCCTCTGCTATTCCTAATCTGCATTAATGATTTAGATTCTAGTATAGTAAGCAAACTTGTTAAATTTGCAGATGACACAGAATTCGGAGGAGTGGCAAACACTGTTGCAGCAGCAAAGGTCATTCAAAATGATCTAGACAAGATTCAGAACTGGCCAGACACATGGCAAATGACATTTAATAGAGAAAAGTGTAAGGTACTGCACGCAGGAAATAAAAATGTACATTATAAATATCATATGGGAGATACTGAAATTGAAGAAGGTATCTATGAAAAAGCCCTAGAAGTTTTTTAAATGTCTTCATCTAGACAATGTGGGGAAGCTATAAAAAAGGCCAACAAGATGCTCGGATATATAATGAAAAGTGTTGAATTTAAATCAAGGGAAGTAATGTTAAAACTTCACATAAAACATTCAGCAGACAGGCTAAAATAATTGTATCTATTTCAAGCATTCAAAATTCTAAAAGG
Source organism: Polyodon spathula (assembly GCF_017654505.1). Classification (NCBI taxonomy): domain Eukaryota; kingdom Metazoa; phylum Chordata; class Actinopteri; order Acipenseriformes; family Polyodontidae; genus Polyodon; species Polyodon spathula. The sequence continues at coordinate 19,464,242 of NC_054549.1, read as the reverse complement.
TATTGCATGTAGATCCAAGGGACTTTTTTGACCTGAAAAAAGAAACAAGGACCAGGGCTCACATGGAGATTAGATAAAGGGGCATTCTGAACAGAAAATAGGAGGCACTTTTTTACACAAAGAATTATGGGGGTCTGGAACCAACTCCCCAGTAATGTTGTTGAAGCTGACACCCTGGGATCCTTCAAGAAGTTGCTTGATGAGATTCTGGGATCAATAAGCTACTAACAACCAAACGAGCAAGATTGATCGAATGGCCTCCTCTCGTTTGTAAACTTTCTTAAGTTCTTATGTTATATTCTGCAGTTTTTAATATTGACTTTAGATACTGTTTAAACTGGAAATTTGTGTTGTTTCTGTTTTTTTATCTTTTGTATTTTGCTAAATTGCATTGCCTTTTTACGCAGTTCTGTGCATGGATAACATTTTTATTAAATTTTGCTGTTGGGTCATTAATGGGAAATTTTACATACTGCTAAAATACGTACCAGATTTAAAAGTATGTACTGTCTCTTTAGTTTTGGCAAGTGATATTTTCAGAATCATATCGTTCTGAATTAAAATATTACTTCTGTTAAAAATATAGTACTTTACCAACAAAACCGATACAGTATATTTGAATGGAAGCCTGCTTACTTTAAAACAGTCCTTTCAGATATCTATTTTTGATGTTGTCCATTTTTCAGTGAACGCAAAAAAGATACACGGGGTGGAACAGGCCAAAATGAAATAATTAGATATGCATCACACACGTTCAACCATCACTGAACATTTTAGAGGGTGGCATACGCGAGTGCTGACTACATTTCTTTATCAAGCAGGCTATACAGCAGCTCTGCAGTCAGATTCAGCCCCTGCTGGGGGATTGGTGACCAGCGAGGGCTGCAAATGGGACTACACAGGTGCTGTTTGACAAAACTAATGGACAAACACACCTGACACACTTGTTCTGGAAGTTTCAGTCAATTCCTTTTCTTAAATACCAATCAATGCTTTTCCTGTGACTGGCTTATTTCCATTGTTCTGTCATGCAACCTTACAAAGCTAACTGGAAGTAATGTGTGCCTTTTTCATCTAGGAAAATCTGAGACCTACAAAACAGTGACTGTATATATATATATATATATATATATATATATATATATATATATATATATATATATATATATATATATATGCTATTTATCTCTCACGACTATATATATATATATCTATATATTATAATATATATATATATATATATATATCTATATATATATATATATATATATATATATATATATATATTTTGTTTGGGGGGGGGGGGGGACTTCAGTTGACTTCATGTCTTGTTACCTATGCACTGCAAACAACTTTGGTTAAAAGCCCATCCTAAATTCCATTTTGAATCAATTTATGTTTGAAAGACACACTCTGTTTCTTACAGATAGCCGAACAGAACAAATATATAAAAAAAACAAACAAACTAGGGAATTAAATAGTCTTGTAAATGTGTGGGAGCAGCAAGTAATAAAGCTGTGTTCTCTCTACAGAACTTTGTGGCCTCATCTAATTGATGCTCCAGTTCTTATGTTTCCATGGCTACACCTGCATGTCAGCCAGTCATAGCTGCTGATACATCTTGATTTTAACTTGAATGTCCTAGTCTGATTAGCTCAATAAAGCAGGAGCTGTATTCCCCACTCACTAGATTTTTGCACAAAGTTTCTAACTTCAAAATTGAATGTTTTATGTAACTTATTTGAAGAGAGTATCTGACATTGCATTTATATAGCACTTTTTATACAAAAGTATCACAAAGCACTGTACAGTACATAGCAGAAAAAAATGAACAAACCACATAAATGATGCACATGTTGTAGTGTGTACATGTGGGTAGTGGTGTACATGTTGTAGTGTGTACATGTGGGCAGTGATGTACATGTTGTAGTGTGTACATGTGGGCAGTGATGTACATGTTGTAGTGTGTACATGTGGGTAGTGGTGTACATGTGGGTAGTGATGCACATGTGTTCAGTGATGTACAAATGTTCTTGTATTTCTTGCATGTCATCTTTGTCTGGCTTCTAAAACTTAAATAAACAGTTTAAAATTAAATAAACTATACTTCTAGGTTACAGGTAGATAAAATTGTTGTTTGCGTTTCTTTAATGATTTAGACTGGGTCTTTGTGCTCTTAAAGGTACTGCTTTATGGAACCCAGTTGATGTTTTCTAGTTCATTGTGATTTCTTCTAAGTTTCTGTAATTACACTGCTGTGTGTTTGGGTTAGGTGGAATAGAAAATATGGCTGTGTTCCATGGGTATCATTTATAAAGTGTGCTGCCTCTCTACTGACTGTTGTTACCCTGCCTGCAACATTTTATTATGCCTTTTAAAAATAATAAAAAAAAAAAAAAAAACAATAACTTTTAATATATTGATTTGCACTTGTGCATTGTTGCAACAACATTTCTTATTTATGCTTCTTTGCACATTCCATTGATAAACATTGTTGGGATTGGGGTTGGGATTGCTGCATTTCTCATCTGTATCTATTCTATTCTCAGTATATTAGCATTACTACTTAATTACAATGTCAGATATAATACATTGAAAAGTGTACTCTTGCCATTAAGGTGATAGTTATCACTTCTATTCTATTACATGGTATTGGGGAGCAGTTTAAACATTGGAAGTATTAAAGTGAATTCAGGACTGGATGCAGGACAAATAGAATGTCTTCACTTTACACAAATAGAAGGCCTTTTTATATGTAGTATAAATCAGTATGTAGTACTCCGAATCAGATACAACTGAATCAGATACAACTCAGAATCAACTCAGAATTAGATACAAATGAATCAGATATAACTCAGAACCAACTCAGAATCAGATACAACTCAGAATCAACTCAGAATCAGATAAAACATAATCAGATACAACTCAGAATCAGATAAAACACAATCAGATACAACTGAATCAGATACAATTCAGAATCAGATACAATTCAGAATCAACTCAGAATCAGATACAGTAGAATTAGACACAACTGAATCAGATACAACTCAGAATCAGATACAAATGAATCAGATACAACTCAGAATCAACCCAGAATCAGATACAAATGAATCAGATACAACTCAGAATCAACTCAGAATCAGATACAAATGAATCAGATACAACTCAGAATCAGATACAAATGAATCAGATACAACTCAGAATCAGATAAAACAGAATCAGATACAACTCAGAATCAGATAAAACAGAATCAGATACAACTCAGAATCAGATATAAATGAATCCGATACAACTCAGAATCAACTCAGAATCAGATATAAATGAATCCGATACAACTCAGAATCAACTCAGAATCAGATACAAATGAATCAGATACAACTCAGAATCAGACACAATAGAATTAGATACAACTGAATCAGATACAACTAAGAATCAGATATAAATGAATCAGATACAACTCAGAATCAACTCGGAATCAGATACAAATGAATCAGATACAACTCAGAATCAACTCAGAATCAGATACAAATGAATCAGATACAACTCAGAATCAGACACAATATAATTAGATACAACTGAATCAGATACAACTCAGAATAACAATTGCCTGCACCTGAACTGAAACTCCCTGAATCTTCTTTCAGTTTAAAGTGGCTGCAGCTCACTAACTGCATGATCCGTACATGTTGTGCTCTTTCATTAGCTACATAGGTCTCAACCGAGCAGTTTAGAAAGAAACTTGCATTTTCAATTTAAAACATGATGACACATATGCATATACTGGGCAGTATTTGACACACAATTTATAAAACTACTGCCTGGTTATTTTACCGGCCAGTAATGGGTTTAGGTGTTCCACAGATTTATGAATCAGACGAATACTATGTTAATGAGTAAATTGGTCTCTAATGGTTTTTTATTTTAACGTGGTGATGAGTGGTTGTTTTTTTATGGTAAATGGTGTTTATGCATTACCTGATGAAATACTGTCATGTTAAACATTATTACTGGCATGATAAAGGAGACAGTAAGTTGTATGCATATGGGTCGATATCTGCTACCGCTTGAGGTTAAAGAAAGTTCTCCGTTCATGTGTCTTATTTTCAGGAGAGCTCCTAAACTAACATTTCCTGGGTCATTTCGCTGCCGCAGTCTTCAGAGTCATGGTACAGGCAAGTGCAACATGAACTGAAAGCATGCTTTTTGGTGTACTGAGATGCCATCACAGCCTTACATCGACAGTACTGTATAATTGTTATAATAACTTTAAATGATTTGATGTTCTTGAATTTATCCAGTTTCTTATCATTTGCATATTGATCAATGTTTTTTTTTATTATTACAGCATTTTCTTAAAATTTCTTTTTTTCTTCCCTTTATAATTAAAACTCGTTTCAAATGTGGACGTCATTTGAGTCTGATCTTTTGCTGATCTTTTGCAGTTTGTCCAGCCTTTACGATCTTTATTTTAGCACGTTAATGCTGTAAACTCTTATAGTTCATATAGCCTTTTCCAACAATGATATAATAATGAAAATGCAATGCGGTGTGTTTATTTCAGTGCTCCATTTTCTTTGATAAGCATGTGCCGTGATGAAAGCAATTAAATAACTCAGCAAGATCTGCATGAGAGCACTACAATTAATTCTGGATCAAGTGTAATTATCAAGAGACTATATTTACATTACTGTTATTGGGTTCAAACTGTCTTGAAGTGTATCATTATCAAATTAGTTGATAACAATTCAGTAGCTTTTATTATTCAACCTTTTAAAATGTAATTTATCTGAACAAAAGGTCATCATATTGCCCTTTGGCCTCATTCTAATTCCCTCATCTGTAACTTTTTAGATGTTTCAATCAATCTAAGGAATCCAGGAAAATGGCTTTTGAGTTGTGACTGTTTAACAGATAGAACATGAAGGGAATGTTTTATTTAACCTTTGCCTGCCTGTGACAGAAAGATTCTTGGTGGTAAATCTCCCTCCTGACCTGTGAGAGCGCTAAGTAACAGGAACAGAGTACTCTGGACTACTTGGCCTAACATTTCGTTCCGAGGGTTAACAGGAAGTCAGTCATGTAGAAAAGGGGCAGAGCTTTGGTACACTAACTCATTGACCCGGAAGGTAAATAATGTGGCAGCCGCAGATTATTAGAATGACCCGGAAGGACCTGTTTTAAAAATATCGTACATGAGTGTTTTGTTTGTTTTGTCTTATCCCTAATTGTTACTTGTTATTAGTAGATGGCTAAAACATTCCGGAGCTGTCACCAGAGGCCATCACGAACCCGGATAGCACTATACCTGTGTCACAATAATTATTGTATTAGCACCACGAGCACTGCAGCAAGCATCCAGGACTGGTGATCATGTTTGTATAGTGTGTGTGTAACTGGACTGTGTTTTATTATCTGGGACTGCAAACCCTTTATTTTAAACAGTGCAGTACATATTGTTGTGTATTGCCTGGGATTGTTGTTTGAGGTCACCAGACCTGGATGACAATATTAAAAGCCTTTCTAACTGGATTATCACTTGTCTCCTGATTGAGCACTGCATCACTTCTACACCTGTACACGATTAACCACTTTGCCACATTTGCTATACACTGTGGCAAATCCACCTCCCCACCCAGTAGAGCAAGCTTTTTTAATAAAAAAGAGTAATTAGGAGGAGATGCTTTGATTAATGATGTATTGTCATTTTCCCCAAGCCAGGCTTCTGTGAGACAGAAAATATCAATATTTTTATCCTGAGTGAAATCACTAATTAGCGGAGCCTTATTTGACAAAGATCTAACATTAAATAAGCCTAGATGTAGATTTGTCCACACCTGGGCATGGGGTTGAGCATGGATGTAAGGAATTTGAATAAGAGTACTGTAACCCTCTTTGGATATTGTGCAGGTGCGGTGAGGAGCAGGAGATCTTTATTTCCATTGTAAATGACTCTTTGGATATCGTGCAGGTGGGGTGAGGAGCAGGATAACTTTACTTCCATTGTAAATGACTCTTTGGATATTGTGCAGGTGGAGTGAGGGGCAGGATATATTTACTTCTATTGTAAATGATTCTTTGGATTCATTCTCCACACCAATGCCTAGTTTAGTATTTTAGTGGATGACAATGCAATCAGTCAGAGGTCTTCACAGTAAGTTTCTATATTTTTTTGACAATATGGTTGAACCTATTCTATTTAGGTGCAGACCATCTCTCCTAGAAAACCCAGACCTCTCCCAGAAACTATCCCAATTATTGATGAAGCTAAGATTCTCTGAATACTCAGTTTAAAGAGCCAAGGGAGGAAAGTCTGGTAAAGGCTTCACATCCCCTATTAAGAGTAGGTAGCAGATCAGAGATGATTATATTCTCAGACAATTGTTTAGCCTTACGGCAAAGTGATTTAAAATCATTCTGATTTTTTACATCTAATATCATTTGTGCTCACATGAACAGTCACTGTAGACACCTGACCATGATCTCCAACCATGTTTTCCAACTTGGCAGCGATATCAAGAACTCTGGCACAGGGGTTACATTCAACAGGGGCTGTCTGTGTTTCTAAGTGTTGGGATCACATTTCTTATACTAGAATCAGCTACTAGGTGCAGTTTTTTGTTTTCCAGAGATGTACCCTACTTAGATCAATCCAGATGGTTGTCATGCTGATGTGCTGGGGAGACTGCACTGTGGTTGATCCCCGGAGCCAGCATCACAGCTGTTGTGTGTGCTGATGCGCTGGGAAGAAAATAAGCTTATCCTTGGAGCCAGCATTACACTTCAGCCATCTACATAAGAACATAAGAACATAAGAAAGTTTACAAACGAGAGGAGGCCATTCGGCCCATCTTGCTCGTTTGGTTGTTAGTAGCTTATTGATCCCAAAATCTCATCAAGCAGCTTCTTGAAGGATCCCAGGGTGTCAGCTTCAACAACATTACTGGGGAGTTGATTCCAGACCCTCACAATTCTCTGTGTAAAAAAGTGTCTCCTATTTTCTGTTCTGAATGCCCCTTTTTCTAAACTCCATTTGTGACCCCTGAAAAAGTCCCTTGCGTCGACACTGTCAATACCTTTTAGAATTTTGAATGCTTGAATTAGGTCGCCACGTAGTCTTCTTTGTTCAAGACTGAACAGATTCAATTCTTTTAGCCTGTCTGCATATGACATGCCTTTTAAGCCCGGAATAATTCTGGTCGCTCTTCTTTGCACTCTTTCTAGAGCAGCAATATCTTTTTTATAGCGAGGTGACCAGAACTGCACACAATATTCAAGATGAGGTCTTACAAGTGCATTGTACAGTTTTAACATTACTTCCCTTGATTTAAATTCAACACATACATCATCAGATGGAAAGAAATGCAAATAGATGGAGATGCAGATGGATCACATTAGTTTACCTTAAAGCTGCGTCTTAGTTGATGCTTATCTTGGCAAGAGTCGAGTTCAAATCAGCATGAAGTTTTAACATCTATTCTCATGTAATGGAAATCATCAATCATCATGATTTGCAATAGGGTTACATCGGTTTCTAATCTCAGCTTTATGAAATACAGGCCTTGTGCTTTTGCCCCTTTCTGCATGCCACCCAGCGATCGCTTTTTTCTGGTTGAGATGGAGATACACCATATTCAAGCTGCCTCCTTTATACAGGAAGGCCAGCTGGGGAGGAAGAGTAGAACAGAGAGCCCTTCTATAATCTCATTAGGGGGATTCGAGGGACCTATACATGTAGTGTTGGTAAATTTAAAAGTGCAATCAATCCATTTCTCATTGTCAGTGATACATCAGTATCAGTGATTGGAAATGCAAATTTATAGCGACTGTATTGTTTTAGCTCTTTGTTAACCTTACATTTTACACAGATAAAACTGCTGTTGAATTCAGTATAATTCAACAATGAACATATTACATGATCCACATTTCATAGCTTGTGACTCTGTCACAAGGTATCCTTTCCAGCAGAAGAACAACAATAGTTATAAACAAAATTAATAATAAGACCCAGTTAAAATGACCTTAAGACAGTTCCATTAAAAAGGTAAGTACAGTCTGTGCTTTACCCAGCCGTTATGTCCACAGAGCACCACAGAACAGCAACAAAAAGCCAGCACCCTTAATCTGCTGTCCTTTATCTCTGCTGCTGGCTTGGAGAGCGTGGAAATAACAGCCAAGCTTGAGTGCATTGATTATTCAGTGCTACAATCCAGTTTGGGGCACTTTAAATGCACAGTTGCAGTAACTTCATAAAAGCGGTATGCTTTTAGGCATTCAAAGAAAATTCGATTGAAAAGAGGGATGTACAGTACAGTTGGTTAAATTGAAATGAGAAACAACCAGTCCCCTTTCCTAATGACATATTGATGATGTTTTTCTAATGGGTTTTAGGCACTGGGTACTGCAGCAACAGGGCTTCCCTGTGTGATTTATTCTGATGTAAAATTGTAAATTGCTGGAATATATTCCTCAGATGAGCCATTGCATCTGTTGGATTTGAATACTTGCATTAAGAACCACTCAGAATAATTGCAAACATTATCAAAAGGTAAAGGGACAGTAAAAATAATTAAATGTAATTTTAAGGTACTTGCTTTTTATACTGACACATACAAAATGGACTGTCAACACCCACCTGTCCCAATAAGCTAAAGACAGCCCTTACCCAATGTTACCATGGTAAAAGCATAGCAAGTATAATAAAGCAAGGGCAAGCATGGTAAAGCATAGGTAAACAGTATAAATCACATCAAAAAACATGGCAAAATAACCTGACCTACCTTGCAAAATGACCTGCCATACAACATGACTTACCATGCAAAATTACCTGCCATGCAAAATGACCTACCATGCAACATGACTTACCATGCAAAATGACATACCATGCAACATGACTTGCCATGCAAAATTACCTACCATGCAACATGACTTGCCATGCAAAATGACATACCATGCAACATGACCTACCATGCAACATTACTTACCATGCAAAATGACCTACCGTGCAAAATGACGAAGGTAAACCTTGGAGATGGCTTTGAATGTAAGCAGATTGTGTACCTTTTAGAACACAAATGAAACTAATTAGTAAGGGAGGGGGGGGGGGGGGGGTCACAATTACTGACAGAAGTTATTGTTTTACTCCTGGTCCACAAGCAAAGTTTACTGAAATTTTAGAACTGAATAGTCATTACACAAATTATATGAAAGATGATCTAGATTTTGTATTGAGGCATGTGTGGAACTGATGCTATGAATGTAAAATCTAATTGATTAACAAGTGCAGCAATCATGTGCAATTTCAATAGGGGAAGCTGAATGTCTGTGTATGTTGATAGTATGAGAACTAGTCGAACGTTAATATGCAAATGAAAAAATCCAGCTACATTTGTTTTCCACTTATGACCAACCTTTAATTAGCCTCTTATGATTTTCATTGAAAAGAGGGGAAAGATTTGATGGAGAGAACACCGTTAAATCACTGAGTTAAGAACATAAGAAAATTTACAAACGAGAGGAGGCCATTCGGCCCATCTTGCTTGTTTGGTTGTTAGTAGCTTATTGTTCCCAGAATCTCATCAAGCAGCTTCTTGAAGGATCCCAGGGTGTCAGCTTCAACAACATTACTGGGGAGTTGGTTCCAGACTCCCACAATTCTCTGTGTAAAAAAGTGGCTTCTATTTTCTGTTTAGATTATAGATTTCCCCTTATCTAATCTCCATTTGTGACCCCTGGTCCTTGTTTCTTTTTTCAGGTTGAAAAAGCCTCCTGGGTCGACAATGTCAATACCTTGTAGAATTTTGAATGCTTGAATCAGATCGCTGCATTCTTCTCCAAGATTGAATAGATTCAATTATTTTAGCCTGGCTGCATATGACACGCCTTTTAAACCTGAAATAATTCTGGTCGCTCTTCTTTGCACTCTTTCTAGAGCAGCAATATCTTTTTTATAGCGAGGTGACCAGAACTGAACACATTATTCAAGATGAGGTCTTACTAATGCATTGCAGAGTTTTAACATTACTTCCCTTGATTTAAATTCAACACTTTTCACTATATATCCAAGCATCTTGTTGGCCTTTTTTATTGCTTCCCCACATTGTCTAGATGAAGACATTTCTGAGTCAACATGAACTCCTAGGTCTTTTTCATAGGTTCCGTCTTCAATTTCCCATATGGTATTTATAATGCACATTTTTATTGCCAGTGTGCAGTACCTTACACTTTTCTATATTAAATGAATTTGCCATGTGTTTGCCCAGTTCTGAATGCTGTCTAGATAATTTTGAATGACCTTTGCTGCTTCAACGGTGTTTGCCACTCCTCCTATTGCTCCTACATAGAATGTCATAGGCCCCATAGCAAAAAAAAAGATTTCGGGCCCCATAACGATAATATTGAGTAAATACGTGTACCTACCAAGCCTTAGTTAAAACACCCATCTTCTGCATTTCATGGCAGTGAAATCGTCCACAATCTTGTCTGTGTTCAGTTTTCTTGCGTGTTCTTGTTCTATGCTCAACAAGGCTAGTCCCGATAGTTTTTCTTGACACATGGTGTTTCTGGTGTATGTTTTGATCAGCTTAAGTTTAAAAAATGATCTCTCGGCAGTGGCAACAGTGACAGGAATAGCTAAAAAAAAAAAAAAAAAAAAAACATGCTGTACAGGGGGGTAACTACAAGTAAATAAATTATTTGAATAGTACCAACTACGTCCCCTTGAGTTTGAAAAGGGCAAGGACCTTTATGATCAAGTACTAATAGGAAACAGGTTCTTTTGATCCCCCACGGTTCCAACACACACACTAAGAGAAACCCAGGTAGGTTAAAACTAATTTTATTGTTTCTCAACAGGGTACAAAAATGTTCTTTATAAACCACACACAAACTCAACAAATAGAAACAGTTAAAAATGAGGGAGAACCCCCAAAAAATACAAACTGAGGTAATCCTCTCCTGTTGGTAAAAGTCTTTAAAAAAAATACATAAAAATAATGTTCATGTTTAGCTGCCAGACAAAGAGTGCAGTAAAAGTATTGGAAGTCCGACTGAAGTTGGTTCCCAAACCGCTCAGCTGCCCACTCTTCCTGACATCCACTATCCCACGTATCGAACCGCCAATGGACCTCACTGCAACGATACGCTGACCCACTGAAGAAAATGAAGAGGGAGATCCTGGGAAACCTGAAAGGGGGAAGGGGGGCAAAGAAGTAAGTAAAGAAGTACAACAATAAGTAAAGCTTTCTCATGCACTTGTGTTTCAGCTGGTTACTTCCCCTTAGCTTATCTCTGACTCATGTATCTCCCTCTCTCTCTGGTTCTGGAAACTGACTGATGCACCCTGGACTTCGACCCCAAATGGTGGACAGGTAAGTATCACCCAGGAATGGACCCCTGGACCTCCATCTCTGATGTGGAACCAGTAATTATCACCCTGGTGGGCTCCAGGCGTACCCTGAAAGAACACAGAACCAACTCAGGGTAGGTAAATATAAGTTATAGATATACAGTTTGTAATATATCAAAATCTCCAAAAAAATGAGCGAATAACAATGAACGTCATTTCCCTTCTCTCTCTTCAAAGGCAAGCATGACCAAAAAAAAAAGAATAAAGATGTATACAGCTCCAGAAAAACATCTTTTTAAAATCCCAATGAGTTTCCTTCAGATGCCACAAGCAGACTGCTTCCCTACACCACTCTTGCCTCCTTCCTGTCCTTCCTCTTTTATATCCTCCTGGATACTCCCATTCACTTGACTGGGTGTGGGGTGGGACTTCTTACTAATGTAGGGAAAGTGCTCATGTAGATAATAAAATAGTGTGCAGACAAAAATAAACAGTGATTTAAGCATGCAGCTTCCAAAGTGCAACAACAAAAGAAAATACAAAAGAAAAACAAAGCAAGTAAAGATACATCACAAACAGAAAACACAATAATCATTTCAGTGCACAAAATAATAAATAAAACATCACTTGTGACACAGACATGAGGCAAAGAAGACTACAAGGCAGTGCTTTCAACAATGAGGAGATGGATCTCTTTGACTGAAGTAAGTTTCTGAATGTTATCCTTTAGTGATCCTCGGAAACAACATTTGACTTGGAAATGATGGCGATATGTCACTGCTGTACGTTTTGTGGAACTCTTCTGTTTTGGCAAAGAGCTCATCATCTGTTACAGAAACCAAGGTCTGTGCCAGCCTTTCCCACTGTCTGTAAAACAATGTAGAATGCATGTGGCTGGCACGGCTGAAATGTCACATTGTCACAGGATTTGAATGGCATAAGGCAGGCTGTTCTGTCCCTGCACTTAGGCAAGCTTAAAGTCAAGTTTAGAGGCAAGGTCTAGTGGAGTAACATAACCCAGAACCCTCAGAATTATGGAAAACACCATCAAATAGTAAAGAGATGTGAACAAATACAACTAAAATACAATACATAAAGCAACTTCAAAAAAACTAATAAAAATAATTGTGTACAATCTGAAATGCCTAATGTTGAACTTATCTAACACACAAGCTGTCTGTACTGAAAACTCACACAGTCAGTGTTGTGCACTACCACTAGAGGCCAGTGAGGTTCTTTGATCCCACAGGGAAATAAATCCTGTTTTGACAGCAGCTATAATATAATTAGAAGGAGCAGTCTTTCAATCCGATGGAAGGTGCTGTGTTATAGTTTGCCTGTATCCCCTCTATGAAAAGACAGTTTTCATGTGTGTAAGCTCTAAAGCTTGTCTCCTGACCATACTTAGTGTTTCCATTTAAATTGATTGGAAGTAACACAATAATTCCACAGTGCTTACAGGCTGTGTGCTTTCATTTGTTATGCAAGACTAAAATGTCCAGTTTTGAAAAGAAAATAAGCAAAGCTGTGGTTCTGTCAGGGAACTTACTTTAACATTAGATCAAATCACATAAATATAAGGGAAGCTCAACCTGGACACATAGTGAGCTGGTGGATGGGACTGGGTAAAACTGGAATCTCTTTTTATTGAAATGTACATTGTCCATTAAAAAAGTATACAATAGTTCCTCGCTGAAGCGGACATGTCTGGAGAAAGACAGGTTGTCTGAAATAATGAGGTGTCCAGTTTAAAAAATGAAGTAAAATCACACACACAAACATTTATAGTGCTCAGTTTATTTTAAATGTATAAATCATTGCACTGAAATACAGTAATGTGTTCTCTGTACACATTACAGTATGTAAAAATATACATCTGTACAGTAGGCCTATACAGTATCTCCTCCCCTGGCTTCTCTTATCATCTCTATGTTGATAATGCCCAGATCTTCCACTCCTTTCCCCCTCTGACCCCAACGTTTCCTCCTGTATCTCTACATGCGTCTCGGCCATCTCCTCCTGGATGCACTTGCATCATCTAAAAGTCAACCTCTCCAAATCAGACCTCCTTTTCTTCCCCCTCTTCCTCCCTCACTGCTGATCTCTCTATCTCTATTCCTCTTGAATCCACAACCCTCTCTCCCTCTCATCCACCAAGAACCTTGGTGTCACCCTTGACCCCTCCTCCTCCTACTCTCAACACATCTCTACTCTGGCACGCTCCTGTCTCTTCTTCCTCAACAACATACGTGGAATTTGCCCCTTCCTCACCAACTACTCTGCACAGCTCCTCATCCAAGTCCTGGTTCTGTCCTGCCTTGACTACTGCAATTCCCTCCTGGCCAGCCTCCTAGCCTCTGCTATCCGTCCGCTCCAGCGCATCCAAAACACTGCTGCTCGCCTTGCCTTTTCCCTGCCTTGTTTCTCCTACACTACACTGCTACTCTGCTCTCTGCACTGGCTCCCTATCGCTGCTCCCATCCAATTCAAAACTCTTATACTCGCCTACCGCTGTCCGCTCCCACCTATCATTTCTCCCTACAACACCTCTAGCCCCCTCAGCTGCTCCACAGGCAGATTAGCTGTAATCCCCCTCCTCTCCTCTGCTTCCACAGCCTGCTCCTTCTTCACCCTTGTACCTCAGTGGTGGACTAACCTACCCATGAATATCAGGATTGCTCTGTCCCTGCCCACCTTCCAGCACCTCCTCAAGACACACCTGTTCACACAGCAGGCTCTATATATCATTGATTTTTCTTTCGTATCTTAACTTTTCATAGTTTTTTGCGACTCCGTTGACATTCCCACAATGTATTAAAGTAATTTTCACTCCGAAACTTAGTTTCATCCCTGGCAGTGGCATTCTGAACTAGCTGCAGTCTGTTTATGTTGCTTTCCGGGAGACCACCATATACAGAGTTGTAGTAGTCAAGTCGAGAGGAGACAAATATATGATAAAGTATCTCCGCATCTGGGATGGAAATGTAGGGACAGACTTTGGAGATGTTTTGAAGATGGTAGAAGGAAGATTTGACCATGGAGGAGATGTGGGCAACAAAGGAGAGGTTGCTGTCAAGAAGTATACCAAGGCTTCATATTGTGGGGGAAGGCAGCAGGAGACAGTTTCTGAGGTTCAGGGCAGCTATATTTAAATTCTAAAGTTGAGTTTTAGATCCTACTAGAAGGAGTTCAGATTGAAGTTCAGCTGAAGAAAAATTGGCAGACATCCTAGCCTCGATGTCTTGAATGCAAGCAGAGCCAGACCACAGTAGAGGGGCTACCAGGGTTGAGTTTTAAGTAGAGCTGGGTGTCGTCAGCATAGGAGTGAAACATGAGGCTGTGTTGGCGGATGAGGTGAACCAAGGAAAGCATGTAGATATTGAAGAGAAGGGGCCAAGAACAGATCCTTGGGGGACACCACAAGTGACTGGGTTTGCAACACCACTACGCCCAGCATAGAAAACAGACTGCATGCATCCGGATAGGTAAGAGAGACAGGTTCCAGAGATCCCAGTATACTTCTGAAGGCGGACAAGAAGAATGCCATGATCTAGGGTGTCAAAAGCGTCTGTTAGGTCAAGGAGGACAAGCACAGGGAGCACCAGCATCAGCACTGAGCAGGAGATCATTCACAATCCAGAGCAGAGCAGTTGCAGTACTGTGATGCGGTCGGCAAACAAGACTGTGGAGATTCAAGCAGACTGTTGTCTGTGAGATGTTTCATCAGCTGACTGGCTACTTTCATATGCAAATGTATTCTCATTATTATACTTAGCATGTATTTAGTTACTTAGAAGCACTTAAAAATGTATTTATTAATAGTCTATACTAAATGGTTGTGTTATTAAAAATAAAATAAACAATCTTATGGATTATTTGTTTAATCATTCTGATTCTGTGTTTATCACATTTAAATGGTAATAGCTGATCTATTTTTTTTTAATCTGTCTTTTTATAAATTTACATTTTATGAGATGATAATATAAAGAAAATACATAGTTGTTATCTTCTGCAATAGGCCTACACACTCCTGATGTTTAATTTTTAAGTTACTGTATTATTGTATTATTATACTGTATATTGTTATTTTAACTGTTTCAGTGTGGTTTGGTGTGGCTTCAGTGAATTGAAGAAAATAAAAGTGTTTTACTCTGAAAACATGGTAACTCTAAATTATGTGGACACTGCAAGAAACTTTAGGTTACTTACCATAACCCTGGTTCCCTGAAAGAGAAGACGATCACCAAGACATTACGTATGGGATATGCCTGCCCATTGGGTAGGTATCGCTGAGCTCTCTATACCAGAGCTGCCGATAGGCCCCTTTCTGGGATGATGCACTCGGTCCCGCCCACCGAGGGATTAAAACTGTCATCCTGAGGAAGCCATCAGGGCGACCGATGCAACCTTGCATTGGTGGTCATTTTCTCTTTCAGGGAACCAGGGTTAAGGTAAGTAACCTAACGTTCCCTTTCAATTCGAATATAACCACCAACAACATTATGTATGGGATAATGTATACCACAGACAACGCGAGGGAGAAGGAACAGCAGCATATGAGGGACCAATCAGATCCGCATAACCAAAGGGTTAGACCCTAAAGGACCCTCGTGCCTAATAATTGCATCAGCTTGTACTTGCACTGAACTGCTCCATACATTGCCTTATTCTACCACTGCTCTTAATTACACTATGTAACACAATTTTTGTTCCTGGGTAGTAAGTGTTATTTCCTAATTGCTTATGCCTCAAAAGTACAGAAAATGGCTATTATTCCCCACAAATTTGCTTTTGTGACCAGGACAGTGATATTTCAAAATATCACTATTTCCAATGGAAATTTTTCGAGATTTACGATTATACTGTAAAAAAAATAAATAAATTGTTACACAGTGTTATAACTACTTCCTGTATCTTGTATTAGATTTTACTCTTATTTGAAACCATTCTCATCCATTTATGGTACTTACTACGTGCTCTTACTGGAACTCATATAAGCAAATATTTTTACTATAAGTATTAATGCTATATGTATTCTTTATTTTTCTCTTATTTCAATTTGATCTTTTTTGTTACTAATTTTATTGTAGTTTACAATTGCTCTTATCTGTAATGTGATACTTTGTACTGTGATATTTTGTAACAGTTGTAAGTCACCCTGGATAATAAAGAAATAACAAATGATGATAATTATAATAATAAAATCTAAAGTATACCTGGCACACTTTCTTT
Organism: Polyodon spathula; assembly: GCF_017654505.1. NCBI lineage: Eukaryota > Metazoa > Chordata > Actinopteri > Acipenseriformes > Polyodontidae > Polyodon > Polyodon spathula. The sequence continues at coordinate 19,447,666 of NC_054549.1, read as the reverse complement.
TTACTTTAGCCTATAGACTACCGGCAACACAAAAACAGGGACTACATTTCACACATTACAAAATACTAACACAAAATAAATCATGGTGCCACATTGACACGTTACAGCCAGCACTTGGATACCCAGATACACGTCAGTCGCGTTTCTCATTATATATATTGTTGCTATTTTGTTGCCTTACAACCTGGAATTAAAATGGATTTTTATTTGGATTTCATGTAATGGACATACACAAAATAGTCCAAATTGGTGAAGTGAAATGAAAAAAATAACTTGTTTAAAAAAAATTCTAAAAAATAAATAACAGAAAAGTGGTGTGTGCATATGTATTCACCACCTTTGCTTTTTAGCCTCTAAATAAGATCTGGTGCAACCAATTACCTTCAGAAGTCACATAATTAGTTAAATAAAGTCCACCTGTGTGCAATCTAAGTGTCACATGATCTGTCACATGATCTCAGTATATATACACCTGTTCTGAAAGGCCCCAGAGTCTGCAACACCACTAAGCAAGGGGCACCACCAAGCAAGCGGCACCATGAAGACCAAGGAGCTCTCCAAACAGGTCAGGGACAAAGTTGTGGAGAAGTACAGATCAGGGTTGGGTTATAAAAAAATATCAGAAACTTTGAACATCCCACGAAGCACCATTAAAGCCATTATTAAAAAATGGAAAGAATATGGCACCACAACAAACCTGGCAAGAAAGGGTCGTCCACCAAAACTCACAGACCAGGCAAGTAGGGCATTAATCAGAGAGGTAACAAAGAGACCAAAGATAACCCTGAAGGAGCTGCAAAGCTCCACAGCGGAGATTGGAGTATTTGTCCATAGGACCACTTTAAGCCGTACACTCCACAGAGCTGGGCTTTATGGAAGAGTGGCCAGAAAAAAGCCATTGCTTAAAGAAAAAAATAAGCAAACATGTTTGGTGTTCGCCAAAAGGCATGTGGGAGACTCCCCAAACATACGGAAGAAGGTACTCTGGTGAGATGAGCAATAATAAAATTGAGCTTTTTGGCCATCAAGGAAAACGTTATGTCTGGCACAAACCCAACATCTCTCATCACCCTGAGAACACCTTCCCCACAGTGAAGCATGGTGGTGGCAGCATCATGCTGTGGGGATGTTTTTCATCGGCAGGGACTGGGAAACTGGTCAGAATTGAAGGAATGATGGATGGCGCTAAATACAGGGAAATTCTTGAGGGAAACCTGTTTCAGTCTTCCAGAGATTTGAGACTGGGACGGAGGTTCACCTTCCAGCAGGACAATGACCTTAAGCATACTGCTAAAGCAACACTCGAGTGGTTTAAGGGGAAACACTTAAATGTCCTGGAATGGCCTAGTCAAAGCCCAGACCTCAGTCCAATTGAGAATCTGTGGTATGACTTAAAGATTGCTGTACACCAGTGAAACCCATCCAACTTGAAGGAGCTGGAGCAGTTTTGCCTTGAAGAATGGGCAAAAATCCCAGTGGCTAGATATGTCAAGCTTATAGATACATACCCCAAGAGACTTACAGCTGTAATTGCTGCAAAAGGTGGCTCTACAAAGTATTGACTTTGGGGGGGAGTGAATACTTATGCACGCTCAAGTTTTCTGTTTTTTTGTTTTATTTCTTGTTTGTTTCACAATAAAAAATATTTTGCATCTTCAAAGTGGTAGGCATGTTGTGTAAATCAAATGATACAAACCCCCAAAAAATCCATTTTAATTCCAGGTTGTAAGGAAACAAAATAGGAAAAATGCCAAAGGGGGGTCAATACTTTCGCAATCCACTGTATGCAACAAATTAATGCACTTACCCTTCACACGCGATTTCTGATTTCTGATACAAAACCTGTGTCTTCTATGTTACAGTTTATCTGAATATCCATCATAGCCCACGTTTAAAAAAATTATAATAATTCTCTCTAATGCCAAATCAGTTTGTCTTATATTGTGCAGTTACACAGCTCTTCCTCCAGTTTCACCTGATGAAAATGCAGCCAAATCATTAAACAGCTCTAGATACTGTGATGTTTTTTTATTTATTTATTTATTTTTTATCTGTGATCTTTTGTTGTTTTTGTGCATTTTCATTTGCAAGTGAACTGTGACATTAGGGCCTTATGGAGCAGCACTATATTCTGCAATTTTGAAGACTGGCTTTGGATGCTGTTTTAATTCTGGAAATTTTTGCTTTTTTTTTTTTTATCTTTTGGTTTTCTAAATTGCATTGCCTTTTATGTTTTACGTAGTTCTGTGCATGGATAACATTTAGATTTAATTTTGCTGTTAGGTTGTTAATGGGAAATGTTACATACTGCTACAATATGTAGCGGATTTAAAGTATGTACTGTATTACAGTTAAGGTGTCTTTAGTTTTGGCAAGTGATATTTTCAGAATCATATTGTTCTGAATTAAAATAATACTTTTTAAAAAAATACTACTGTATCAACAAAAACAATACAGTATATCTGAATGGAAGCCTGCTTATTTTAAAACACAGTCCTTTCAGATATGTGTGTATTTTTGATATTGTCCGTTTTTCAGGGAACACAAAAAAGATACAATGGTTGGAACGGGCCAAAATGAAATAATCAGATATGCCTCACACGCGTTTAACCATCACTGAAGTCAAAATGTTATACGATCAGATATGTAAGTGCTGATTGTATTATGCTATAGAGTACTTTACATCTACTGCACACATTTTACAGAAATAAATAATTTTGAAATTCACGTTACAGTGTACGAGCTATAGCTATAGCAGAAAAGAGCACCAGAATTCAATGACTGTGTTTGTCCACAGGTTCTATTGGTGAAGGTAATCTGTGCAAGGGCATTAATTAACCAGGTGGATCATTTTAAAGAAGAGCTTTGTTCCAAGTGGCTCACCTGGTAAAGACATAACCATGTGGTGAGTCATGCAATCAGGGGAGCGCAGATGCATATCTTAGCTGTGCCAAGTTGCGGGTCTACCACAGGGAGCGTCACATTGGCTCTGGCACTCCTGCAGCTAAATGCAGCTAAGTGGACCCTACTGGCCAGGTGCCTGGTAATCTAAATCCTCACAGTTCTACAGTGGACCCTACTGGCCAGGTGTCTGGTAATATAAATCCTCACAGTTCTCCAGTGGACCCTACTGGCCAGGTGCCTGGTAATCTCAAGCAGACACCTGCAGGGCTGGCCTGTGTAGTCCGGTAGCTTGCACACATCTGCTGGAAAGCTAAAGAGGCAACTTGTTTGGGGACGGGATCGCACACTGACCTTCAGTTCTCTTGCACTGGTGTGGTGAGTGTAATTGGACATTCTAAATTGTGGAGACAAAATGGGGGGAGAATAATTAGGCACTAAGATATAATAAAAAAAAAAATAATCTGCTTAAAAAAGTCTTTAAAGCAAACATTGAAATATAATGCAACCTAAAAGCTCCATGTGCTGCACAAAGTAGCCTATAATAATGTACTCCCTCAAGGGCATGAGCAAAAACATTCAATGAAATTGCAGTTGCATTTCATCTTTGCCTATGTGTGGCTGTCCTACATGGTTCTTTTCCATCTTACTGTTCAGCGTGATAAAGTAATGTAGGCTTGGTTACATAAGAAAATAAGAATGCATCAGAATTTCCAGCAGCAATCCATGTTAAACCTGTAGAGAAACCCTCTAACCCTGGGGTTATTGATGGTAAACTCTGTTTCCTAGTTTTGCTTACTGTCTTTTGAGCTTGTTGATGCATTGTCATCGACTAGACCTGCACACAATAAAAATGTTAAAAATAAAATCAAGTATTGGGTTTATTTTAAGGATTTTCAACTATATGTAGTTGCTCACAAAACTGAAAAAATCACTTATTAGGAATGTATTGGGCGTGTGGTTAAAGTGTTTTACATGACATTTTGTGTTTTCATTTTCATCCATTTCTAAACCTACAAGATGACAGCATCTGGGAAAACTATAAATACAAAAGAAACAAAACACCTTGCATTCATACCTTCAAGAATGCAGTTTATGCACAACACTCTTACATTTCTTATTAGACAAAATGAAAACAAAGAATAAGTAATAGAATAAGTAATAATTATTTTCTCTATGTACATTTTACTGTCCAATGCATTTAAACTGTGATTTGTGTTTTCCCTTTTCCACCCCCCTACCCTACCAGACTGTTCAATTAACATTTAACCTACATCTGCAGCTCCCAGAGGTTAGCCTTCTACAATGACAAGCACAGAAAATTAGCAACAAACAAAACTCTTAATACTCACAGAAATTAATTAATTCCATTTCCCAAACAGGTCCTTTCAGTAACCATAACGAAGGAACAGGTGGCATTGTCACATCCTGTTATACCCTTAGTCATGCCCCCTGCAATAGCTAGTTCAATCACGTCTCCTCCAATCCATGACTGATGCATCGCATACTGCATTAGGGCGATGACTTTGGGCATTGTGACTCCGCACCCTTCCTGGATGGCTGGCTTCCAACTGGAAGCCAGCCATCCCTAACCCTAAGGGGTGGCCAACCCTAACCCTAATCGTAACCCTGGAATGAACTGCCAGACCATCCAGTACAAGGCACACTGTTCCTGCTATACAGCGCCCTCACAGATGGGGAGGGAGATTGTTTACTAGGATTCATTTGCTCTCTGTCACATGGACCTAATACTATTTGAATTTTTTTTTCATAAAACCCATTGGGTATTCCATCCAATCCAGGTGTTTTACCTGATGGCAGTTGTGTTATAGCTTCCATTACCTCTTCCAGTTGTATTGCGTTATCAATCCATTCCCTATCCTCATAATTAAGTTTAGATGGTAGGTTTGATTTCCAAAAAAAGCACTGGCTTTAACTTCACCTAGATGTCACCAATTTATTCTTAGAGCGAGCAATGGACACTAATTCCTATAGGTTTAACCCATTTTTTAATGTACCAGACACTACTCTTAAAAAAAATTGCTTGGCTCTTTCAATCTCCATTGTATTCTCTGAAATCCTTTCTGTACTTTCCAGACTCTGGGTACTAACCTACAACAGCACCTGGCCATGCTATACTGCTAACCTTGGATTAGAACAATAACAACGTGACAAATGACACATTTTCATAAAGTCATATCATTACTGTGGTTTACGTATGACTTTACACACAAGTGCAAACTCAATTTTAACTTAAACTGTAGAAAAGAGGGCATTGTACATTTACAGTCCTCATAACAGAAAATACTGGGATCACAACAAAACAAAACTTTGATCCCTGTATTTATGTTACCTTGCTAAGTTGGGCAGTGTTTGGAAAGTGTAAAAGCACACCTGCATCTGTATCCTGATTCTGACTGCCTTGCCAAATCTGAAGCAGCACTTTACTTTATTGATCTTTGTGAAAGGCTGGTGAGTGGATAGAGGCCCAGAGACAGACAGCAGTTCAAAAAATATATACTGTTTTATTATAAATAAACACAAAAGTAAAAGGGCACAAGGGCCAAAACAAAGGGATTTAAACATAAAACATACAAAAATAAAGATTTCCAGGCTGGGCGATGCCTTCACTGGATTTAGAAAACCAACACCAATACTAACACTAACCCCAACCCCAACCCCAACCTGCTTCCTCAGCTCCCTCCTCCTAATGGGAAGAAGAGGCCTCCTTTTATGTCAGGTGTCTGGGCGCTGATTGATCATTAATTAAACTAATCATCTAATCAACTAATCAACCCTAGCCACCTGAACACAATGAACCCAGGCAGGTAGAGGAATTTAGCTCCATCCCTGCCAATTTCTAAAGGGCAGAGCTCTGCTCTGCCACACACCTCCCCCCATGTACAACGTACACCGGCCACAATCGGCCAACTCCCCCCTTCCACCCAAGAGTCCAATTATGTCCCTTTGGTGGGCTGTTTTGGTGGGCGGTGGTGGGAAGTGTTGATGTTGGAGCCCCCAAGCCTTCTTTGGTTGAGGGGGCCCCAGATCTCCAAGGTAATACGTCGACGGCGGTCCGGCTCCCTCTGGTGGCAGAGGCGACGACGGCAGCGGACCCTCGGCAACCCTAGAAAACGAAAAGGAGACACCAGCAGCCCTAGGCAATGCGGAGCAGCAGGCAACCTCAGGCGATGCGAAGCAGCAGGCAACTCCAGTCAATCCAAATGCACAATCCAAATGTGTCATCCCATGAGCGAGCGGTACAGCGAGCGTGGCCGTCCCTGAGCAGGTACCCGGCAGGCACTGGACCGGTGCAAGGGCGGATCGCACAGGGCTCTGAGGCGGCGGCTCCTCCCTCTCTGGGCTCTGGGAGCGGCGGCTCCTCCCCCTCTCTGGCTCTGGGGGCGGCGGCTCCCCCCCGCTGGGCTCTGGGGGCGGCGGCTCCTCCCCCCTCTGGCTCTGGGGGGCGGCGGCTCCTCCCTCTCTGGCTCTGGGGGCGGCGGCTCCCCCCCGCTGGGCTCTGGGGGCGGCGGCTCCCCCCCCCTCTGGCTCTGGGGGCGGCGGCTCCCCCCTCTCTGGCTCTGGGGGCGGCGGCTCCCCCCTCTCTGGCTCTGGGGGCGGCGGCTCCCCCCTCTCTGGCTCTGGGGGCGGCGGCTCCCCCCTCTCTGGCTCTGGGGGCGGCGGCTCACCCCTCTCTGGCTCTCGGGACGGCAGCTCCACCCTCTCTGTTCTCGGGAAGGCATCTCCCATGTCTACCGCCAGGTAATTAACCACCATCCCATGTCTACCGCCAGGTAATTCACAACCATGAGGGCAACCTCTGGGAAGGACATCGGGTGGTGTTGTTCCTCCCACTTTTCCCACCTCTCCCCATCTCTACGCCACAGTATGTTGATACCTATGGGGAGATCGTGGATGAGGTCTGCCTCAGGGTGCAGCAACCAATCCCAGATCTCCTGGGACGGTGGTGAAGGTGGTGGTGTTGGAGGTTGTGGGGTGGCCCCTGATGCCCGGGGTGAACACTGCACCTCTTCCTGGGCCTGATTGTAGGGGCATCCTGCCCAGTTGTGGCCGTCTTTCTTACACCGGCCACACCAGTTTGCCGGTGTCACGTCTGGGCAGGACCGCCAACAGTGGTCCTCCTTCCCGCACCAGGAACACCAGGGGAAGAGGCTAGCCGGGTCCTCCAGCGGTGGCTGCAGCAGCTTACATTTCTTCAGCTTCTGCCTTTCCTGCCTTTGCCGCTGTCTGCTCTTCACTGGATTTAGAAAATTAAAAAAAAAATCACCAACAACAAACACTAACATCAACCTGCTTTTATGTCAGGTGGCTGGGCGCTGATTGATCGTTAATTAAACTAATCATCTAATCAACTAATCAACCCCAGCCACCTGAACACAATGAACCCAGGCAGATAGAGAATTTAACCCCATCCCTGCCAATTTCTAAAGGGCAGAGCTCTGCTCTGCCACAATCCTGTTTTTATATGTTAATCCCTACTGTCCCACACATCACTTTCCATTGCATAAATCGGTGCAAGACAAAGCACGTTGTGAGAATTAATTCTAATATTTATCAACTGTCATTTATGGTGGACACTAACGTGAACTTTTGCCTTCAATTTCATGTGCAGCAATGATCGTTCGAATATTCAGATCAAATAATAATGACTGCATGACATTGTTTTCACATCTCCCTGCTAAAGTCTTCTCACATTGATCAAGCAATGAGCACTGAAACCGAAATGGGCAGAGATTTGTGACGCATACCAAAATGAAATCTAAATAGAATGAAAGCCTGGCCAATCAACATGCAGTGATTAAGCTGACTTTCATGATGGCCAATAGCAGCTCAGAGACAGACGCAGTATTAGGAAACAGAATGCAAGCAGCATGCACTGTGTTGAATGAAAGCGCATTTGAGAAACGTTGCGCTAGTGTGAATGAACAAAATGCAACTGTGTTGGATGAAAACAGATGAAATAAGTCCCGGTACCCAGTATCGGCATTAAAATAAGACCCGGAACGGAGTATTGATGAGTACTGGTAGAATACCACCCCTGGATACACTCACTACACTGCTGGCATCACTGACTGGAGTTGTTCTTGTTCAGAAAACAGGGGCCTTAATGCATTGATTCTGTTTGACCATAACACGTGCTGAACATTCTAACTGCTTTGATTTTGAACCAGTCTTCACCAAACCTATAACATGTCACACACTCCTAGCTTCTTACAGATGGCTTGAATTTGATGATAATCTGATAACGTTTTTTTTTTCCTTTTAGGTACTATGCGATTATAATGGGATTATAAAGAACCTCTCTCTGTGCTACACTGTTTTTCAAATCTGGACAAATGGCAGTCCTTATAAGGATAGCACCCAAAGACTTGATATTAATAATATATAGATATGTACGGATATGTGTAGTTTGTGTGTAACCCTTACAGGCTGTGTGAGAACATGAAGCCACTCGAAACCTGCACAGAGCTTTCACACTCATTCCATTTTCAAACTAGACTTTAATATGGTAGCATGGACATTGTTAACCCCAGTTTTATAAAAACAACATTCAAATGATACAAAACTTATAATGCCACACCTTATAATGCTCTTATTGTGTCTGATAATAAAGTTGTTTGAGTTTCAGTTAGCTGATTGTGTGGCATGTCTTCATTATAAAGTTACAGTCTGGAAGAATGATGAAGCTGTCTTACCATGTGTATCCTGTGAAGCTGTGCTACCATGGGTAGCTTGGTTGGTTCCCAGCACAGTATTTGTACTCCTGCACAGATACAATTGAGTTTAATGCACTGTTAGAACAGTCATATGTTTTTTATACTGCACTGTCTAGTTCTGTTCCCTGTAGCGAGGAGAATCATTACAGCTTTAGGAACAAAAGGTTATTGTGTGTGAAAAGGGTATAATACAATCACATCCTGCATCTAACAGATGAAGGAACTCACTTTTTATTCTCATCTGCACATTAATCTTCATTAAGGATGTGTCGCGGTTACTCCAGCTATCAGTGGTAATGGCATTTTAAAAGCCATGTTTTACATGTTTAAATAACCCATGCTGTTTTAAAGCAGGATATATGGTACTACTCTGGGTAAAGACATCTCTGTTTGCAAGCCATGCTTTTAGTTTTACTCTGATTCTGCTCTTACACAGATCAGTTTGAGTAATAAGTTTGCACTAAACCATTTACATTGTTTCCAACCAGCTTTTTCAAAGAACACCACCTTTGTTTTGAATATGTGGGCCTACAGTTGATGTGTCATCCTTGGGATTCTTGGCAATAGGTTGGAAATGGTTTCAAAGTTAAAGAGATGGGAATACCTGATATATACCACAGCTTTGCTGTATGTATTTGGATTGTGGAAGTTGAAGGGGTTACATCCTGGGGTTCACATATTTGGTACGCTGGTAAGCATGCGCACCAATAAAAAAAAATGCAGACTTCCATATTGTTTTTAAGCAAATGCGTACCATCAGTACATTTATAACAGGAAAGTATTATCTGGCTGTGACCCATACCTGCCTAACCTCCTGATTTTCTATTGTCTCATGGTCTCTGGGATCTCTCAATTATTTCCAGGTAACTTAGCTTATTATCACTGACCATAAATAAATACCAGTCCCCATATTTCACTTTAGGCTGAAGGGTTCCAATTCACTAAAAAGTCCCTCCCTGCTAGTGCTATCATTGGCTACTTCAAGGTTTTATAAAAAAAAAAAAAAAAAAATGGAGAGTGATTGGTGGAATCACTTCAGTTCATAACATCAATCATTTTATTTTAATGGACACTTGAAGCAACCAATGATAGCAGGGATATAGTTCCGGGGACTGGAGTTGTGGAAGCTCTTTAACGATTCGCTTCCCAAATTGAGCATGCATGAGAGGAGGTGTCGATGTTTGAGAGCCATTACATTTAAACATGTTTAAAACAATACATTTACTTAAGCATTTTACTTAAAATAATATTGTGTCTCCTCCATTATATTCTTTCATAAATTCTGTTGTGCCGTCAAGCTAACATGTTCAGCAACACTAACAGAGTGAAGAAGTGTTTTGTTTTTTACTTTTGAATCCCAGGGCTGGAATTTGGTGGTAAGCTATGGAAATAATCAGAGAATGCGAGATGATTTGTAAAAAACTAACAACCATCAATCAGGATTCCTACCTAAATATTCATAAACTCTTGTTGTCTCTGACACTTGCATTACCAGTGCTACTTGTGAGCATGGGTTTTCACATGTCAACCTTTCAAAAAATATATCAATCACACCTATCAGCCTCAAGCCTTTCTGCCCTGATGTATATTCATGTGTAAGATGACACTGAAACCTCTGATCCTGAACCCAGCATCCTTGACAGGGGTGCAAATCATTTTGAAAATTGGTGCTAAACTATTTTGAAAGTTTAGCACCAGAGAGCCTACTGGTGCTAAATTATCAAACCCCATCCTAATCAAGCCCCCCCCCCCCCCCCCCTCCACTTCTCTCACGACACAAACCTTCTCTCCTCTGTATGTGGATGAGTGAGGATGGGTCATTTGAGTAGTCCAGACCCAATGAGAAACTATCAGCCTTTACTGTTGCTAATGAATAAAATAAGTAATAATAACAACAACAATAACAATAATAATAATAATAATAATAATAATAATAATAATAATAATAATAATAATAATAAATAATAATAATAACAATAATAACTGAAACATGTCTACTGGCGCTTGAATTTAATGTCATTCACGTTATATGAGGGACCCTGGCTCTAGAATCTCGCTCCAAATTTGCACCCCTGGTCCTTGACATCCCAATTGTTTGAGGAGGTGGAGCTAGACAGCGACCTGGATGATGACCCCTAATTCTGGTGAGTGGCAAACCATTTCTGCTGGTACTCATGTGAGAACTTAATGATAAAAGCTATGTGAACCCCTGATTATAGCTAACGAAATACACTGCCTGGCCACTTTATTAGGACCGCTACCTGATATCAGTTTGGGTCACAATATTTGAACTCAAGCCAAGTAAAGATTGACAGTTCAGTAGCAGAACATAAGAAAGGTTACAAACGAGAGGAGACATTTGGCCATCTTGCTCGTTTGGTTGTTAGTAGCTTATTGATCCTAGAATCTCATCAAGCAGCTTCTTGAAGGATCTCAGGGTGTCAGCTTCAATAACATGACAGGGGAGTTTGTTCCAGACTCCCACAATTGTCTGTGTAAAAAAGTATCTCTTATTTTCTGTTCTGAATGCCCCTTTGTCTAATCTCCATTTGTGACCTCTGGTCCTTGTTTCTTTTTTCTGGTTCAAAAAGTTGCCTGGGTTGACATTGTCAATACTAGTTTCTATTTACAACACACATTTAGCAACTCTTATTGGTTAACTTTTAAACATTATATTTATTTTAACTTTCAATTGTTAACAATCAGTGTTATTTAAAATTTCTAATTATTTCAAATTCTACCTCTGGCTTAAACATTTAAATATAATCTAGAAATGTTCCAGTTGTTTGTCCACTATGTGACTGCTTATTTTATTACAGTGTGACGGGCAGTGAGTGTGACACACAGCCGTTACAGACCCTGCCCTGTGTCGGGGAAATGAGATGACGTTAAAAGCTCTAAGACCACGTCTACAAATGATCCCGGCTCTTTTTCATTGTGGTTTACCCTTATTTCACACAGGGGCTTCGAATGCCCAATTGATTTTTATGCTGCACTGTATTGTTCCTATTATTATTATGTCTATGTCATTTGTGTTTAAGGTTTTATTTCAACATTGTATCAATGTGTAACATAAGTGGGCAGTAAAAGTGATACAACAGAGACAGTTCTGCAGGCAACAAGCTTTTCAATACAGGAGAAAAAAGATGCTCAGTCAATGCATTTACCTTACAACAATGTTTCCCCTGCTCAGGGAAATGTCAAGGTTTGTAAACTACCTGCAACCAGATCGTTAACAAAACGCTCTTCAGATGTATTCTCCCATAGCTAAAACATGTAATCAAATATAGATAGGAAACTAGTTTTTCTGCTAGTTCTCTATCAACATTGGCCGGTTTTGTTACGTTACATTGTAGGATTTTTCTTCTTTGCAACACTTTTGCATAATTGTAACATGCAGCAATACAATGTAGCAATTATGCAAATATACCATAGTTGAAAATTGCAACTTTTTATATAACTCTGTACCAGACCAGACTTAAACAAACAGCATACATGCATACATTTTACAATCTGCTCAGTCTGCTTTTAAATCCGTATGTTTAAAAACTCAAGTCAAAATAATAATAAAAAATGTCAAAGGAAGGACTGGGACTACGATTAGCATCAAACTCTGTAGAATAGATCAGATTTCCAGAGCTAGCAGAAACTTCACAGTGTATGAAAATTAAAGTGTTTAAATCAAAATGATAATGCAGGCTGCGTGAGCCCTGGGCTGTGTGATTACAAACCATCCGCCCCAGACAGGCTAGCGTTCACACAGGGCTAGAAGAACAGACCTGCACCTATTCTTCTGATCTCGGATCGGATCGTTTGCGCTGTGGCCCCCTTCACATGGAATTGATTGGACGCTCACTTTAGGTGTGTGGGGTCGCCAGGTCACCCCCAGCCTCGGCCCTGTTACTTGTTCGGTGTGGAATGGGAACCAATTTGAGCCTTTTGGCTGGCAGCGATTTGGGGGATGCTGTTTGTGCATTGGGGAGAATTTGTTTAGACAAAAAGTTCCAAGCAGTAGCTACATCATATGTAATAAACTATAACATTACTATTATGTGTCAAATATATAAACACGTCTTGCTTTACAGTACAGACCATCGTAAATCAAGGCTGTGTTTATTATATTTTGCTAGCATGTACAGTTGTAATTTAGAATACAGTGAATTAGCAGTACAGCTATGGCCAAAAGTTTTGCATCTCCCTTTATAATTCAATCATTATGCTTTACGGAGTTGAATGAAGCCTGTGGAATAATCCTACATTAGCATACTGCCTTACATACTGCTTTGTAGTTTTCTGTACTTAACGAAAAACAGTGACATTTAAAAATGTGACATTTTGAAATTCAACATGCCTTAAATACTACTGTCCAACTATTATGGCTTCTGGTAGACTTTTACAATATCGTTCTGTAGTTTCTTTGATTACATGATGTTAAATACAACATCTAAATAATGTTAATCCAGGCTTTTTAATTTTTTTTTAATTGTCAAAAATTGATGCAAAAGTTGTTGCCATAGCTGTACCATCACTCTCAGCAAAGAAATTAAAAATATGTAAAAACGACGGCCTAATGATCAAGTGAGGACGTTTAATTTTACTAATCTCATTAAGATATTGAATATATAAAATGGAATGCACTGCAGTATTTTGGATGTTCATACTCATGAACAAATACTAATAAATTACGTTACTATAAAAGTATAATTAATATATTAAAAAAAGTTTTGGATGCACTGATCTTTGGTGTGCTAGGCAAACCCGCTAACCTCTACACTACAGATTGGAGCTTCATGTCCGCCCCTGTTTATAAGACAAACAGTCCTACATTCCAGTAGAGGGAGAGCAGAGGAACACAAGGAGGGGTCTCTTGTATTTTTAAGTTGAACAGAGGCTGAGATATATCATCTATTCAGATGAAAGGGAGGTACCTGACGGTGCTGCCCTGGGAAGTGTTATGGTGGCTGCCCACATCCTTTTTCCGCCAAAGTCTGCCTTTTTTCGCGAGAATGAAAGAACCTCATGAAAAACACCCCCCTCACGAATAAATTTGTTTTTCACCAGAGCACTTCTATTTTCGCCAGCTGCTTTTTTTGTGAGAACAATTACTTTTCCATCAGACGAGTGGAGATTTTAAAAGATAAAATAAACACATTTCCCACTCACAAAAGGAAAGGACAACATTACTATCAATCTTATCCCAATTATAAACAGACATGTCATGGTTTTAAAGATATATGATTTTCATTTTTTTATTTTTTTTTAAACTGAAAACAAAATGTCAGCATCACAAACAAAGATTAGACCCTTGTGAAGAAGTATATTTTGTCATGAGCCCAATTCCTTTATCGAGATCAAACATCCTTGTGAAGAAGTATTTTTGTCATGAGCCCAATTCCTTTATCGAGATCAAAATACGAAACTTCAACATGCTGTAGAAGTATCAGAAACCCCCAAAAATTCTAGGAACTTGAAGCTGTGCACGAAAGGTTCTATGATGTGATTTGCTGTGGGACGAATGTTGTTTACAAAGTTAGCTTGATGGGGAGCTACCGATACAAAAGTTGTTTGGTCTTTTCGTGGTAAGACCCGGTATAGAATGACCCATGGATTGTTACAATTTTGTTACCGCGCCTCAGGTTGGGGTAGCGCTATACATAAGAAACAGTCTTGAAGCCCAGGTGTTAAACCTGGACAAAGAAAATAAAACCGAATCAATATGGGTCAGAATAACAGACAAAAATTCAAAAGGCATAATAATAGGAGCATGCTATAGACCGCCAGATTCAGACGGTGAGCACAATAATCTGTTATACAATGACATTAGAAATGTGTGTAGCAAAGGAGAAGCCATACTAATGGGGGATTTCAACTTCCCCCAAATAAAATGGGAAAACCCGGTGGGTAGCGCGAAGGACGAAATAGAAATGGTGGAAATGACAAATGACTGCTTCCTAACACAATTTGTGAAGGCACCCACTAGAGGGGAGGCATGCCTTGATTTAGTCTTTTCAAATAACGAAGACAGAATAACTAAAACAGAGGTCAGAGAACCACTGGCAAACTCAGACCACAACATGGTCTCATTTGAAGTGTTTTTTAAAACCCCAAAAGTAAAGACTAAAGCTAAGGTTTACAATTTTAGAAAAGCAAACTATGAAGGCATGAAACAGAGACTAACAGAAGTAGATTGGAGTAAAATAGAGAAAACACCCACAGAAGAAGGATGGTTGTTCTTCAAAAATGTAGTACTAGAGGCGCAAAACAATTATATCCCTAAAGTAGACAAATCTAAATGTAAAACTAAATTGCCAAAATGGTTTAATAGATCAATTAAAAAAAAATATTCAGCGAAAAAAGGCACTTTACAGAGCATTAAAAAAGGACCAAAAAGAAAGTACACAGAAAGAGTACACAGAACTGCAAATGCAAGTCAAAAAGGAAGTTAGAAAGGCCAAGAGAGAAATAGAAATGAACATTGCTAAGGGAGCTAAAACCAATTCCAAAATGTTTTTCCAATATTACAACAGCAAGAGAACATTCAAAGAGGAGATTAAATGTTTAAGAGATACAAATGGCAAAATCGTAGAGGAAGAAAAAAAAAATAGCAAATATGTTAAATGATTACTTTTCACAAGTTTTTACAAAGGAAGATACTGACAACATGCCCCACATGTCATCCAGTTCCTATCCAGTTTTAAATAACTTTAGCATAACTGAGGCAGAAGTGTTAAAGGGACTAGGAGCTCTTAAAATAAACAAATCCCCTGGGCCGGATGAGATCCTCCCAGTAGTACTCAAAGAAATGAAAGAAGTAATTTACAAACCGCTAACCAAGATCATGCAGCAGTCTCTTGACACAGGGGTGGTACCGACAGACTGGAAAATTGCAAACGTAATACCGATCCACAAAAAGGGAAACAAAACTGAACCAGGTAACTACAGACCAGTAAGCCTGACTTCTATTATATGCAAACTTATGGAAACTATAATAAGAGCCAAAATGGAAAATTACCTATATGGTAACAGGGTACTGGGAGACAGTCAACATGGTTTTAGGAAAGGGAGATCGTGCCTAACTAACTTGCTTGATTTTTTTGAGGATGCAACATCGATAATGGATAATTGCAAAGCATATGATATGGTTTATTTAGATTTCCAGAAAGCTTTTGACAAAGTCCCGCACAAAAGATTAATTCTCAAACTGAACGCAGTTGGGATTCAAGGAAACACATGTACATGGATTAGGGAGTGGTTAACATGTAGAAAACAGAAAGTACTGATTAGAGGAAAAACCTCAGAATGGAGTGTGGTAACCAGCGGTGTACCACAGGGATCAGTATTAGGTCCTCTGCTATTCCTAATCTACATTAATGATTTAGATTCTGGTATAGTAAGCAAACTTGTTAAATTTGCAGACGACACAAAAGTAGGAGGAGTGGCAAACACTGTTGCAGCAGCAAAGGTCATTCAAAATGATCTAGACAAGATTCAGAACTGGGCAGACACATGGCAAATGACATTTAATAGAGAAAAGTGTAAGGTACTGCACGCAGGAAATAAAAATGTACATTATAAATATCATATGGGAGATATTGAAATTGGAGAAGGAATCTATGAAAAAGACCTAGGAGTTTTTGTTGACTCAGAAATGTCTTCATCTAGGCAATGTGGGGAAGCTATAAAAAAGGCTAACAAGATGCTCGGATACATTGTGAAAAGTGTTGAATTTAAATCAAGGGAAGTAATGTTAAAACTGTACAATGCACTTGTAAGACCTCATCTTGAATATTGTGTGCAGTTCTGGTCACCTCGCTATAAAAAAGATATTGCTGCTCTAGAAAGAGTGCAAAGAAGAGCGACCAGAATTATTCCGGGCTTAAAAGGCATGTCATATGCAGACAGGCTAAAAGAATTGAATCTGTTCAGTCTTGAACAAAGAAGACTACGTGGCGACCTAATTCAAGCATTCAAAATTCTAAAAGGTATTGACAGTGTCGACGCAAGGGACTTTTTCAGCCTGAAAAAAGAAACAAGGACCAGGGGTCACAAATGGAGTTTAGAAAAAGGGGCATTCAGAACAGAAAATAGGAGACACTTTTTTACACAGAGAATTGTGAGGGTCTGGAATCAACTCCCCAGTAATGTTGTTGAAGCTGACACCCTGGGATCCTTCAAGAAGCTGCTTGATGAGATTTTGGGATCAATAAGCTACTAACAACCAAACGAGCAAGATGGGCCGAATGGCCTCCTCTCGTTTGTAAACTTCTTATGTTCTTATGTTCTTATGTTCTTATGTTCTAAAAATTCATCTAACTGCAAGAGCTATAATGAGCATGCTCAGAACCAAAATTTCAAATCCCTATAACCTTAATATTTTTTCACCAAACCAGAAAAAGGCACCATTCTGGGCCATTCCTTCTGTACACTAAAATTGTTAAAACAAAAATTCCAAAAAAGTTTTGGAGCTGGAGACTGAAAAAAAAAAAAAAAAAAAACAAAAAAAAAAACACAGATTTTAACTTTTTTTTTCATTATCTGGATCTCGGAATTCGCATATCCGAGCAGAATGAAATGACCCAAATCAAGAGATATAACCAAACGGACCACACATCTACATTTTCTTGCAAATCCATTGAACAGGGCCAAAGTTATTGAAGTACAAAAAGAAATGTAAAGGTATAAAAATGTTTGTTTTGTGGCAGGTACAAGGTGCATGTCTCCCTGCCAAGCTAGTTGTTTTTGTTTAATTGTATTGTTTAATTGTTTTATTGTATTGCTTAATTGTAGTATTATTAGTGAATTGTTTCATTGTTTTGGCAGTTTGCTCGTTATTGTAAATTAGAGCCAACTACCAATGTTTAAGGAGAACAGTGAGTCTGCTCGAAGCTGCTGTTGTGTGAAGAGCCAGACTGTGTGTCGTATACTGTGAAATGGTACAGTGCAAAAGTTAAACCTACATTTGGTTTAAGTGCATTTGTTTAAGTGTGGCATGTTTTCTGTGTGAGGTAAACAGCTTGGCTGTCCTGCATGTTAGTCAACCTACAAAAGTGTTTAGTTAGCACTGCAAAGGTTTTTGTTTGCTTTGTTTTTGATTTGTGTAATAAAAGTATGCATAAAAGCACTGAAAACAATCAAGTTTCAGTTTCTGGGTCACGTTTATATAGGGGCACGGACCCAAAAAAAGGCTGGTCATTATATTATTCAGCCCCTATAAGACACCAATGTAGTCCTTTGAGCTGGATTGACCCCATGTTTTACTGTTCGTTAACTATGTTGTTGTCCTTAAAAAATTAAACATTTAAGCTAGAACTATTAAACAATTATTTTTGTATTTTTTATAAGTTAAAAACCTTAAAATGATATATTTCAGTTGAAAACACAAGTGAACAGCTTGACAATAATGCTGTTCTGTTCCTCAGTGTGCCTCAGGCCTCTGTATTGTAAATTACTTCAAAAGCCTTGATAGAATAGCTTTGCAGATTTGAAAAGAGATTTGAAAAATCTGTCTTAGTCATTTCTCTGAGCCTAAGCTTTGGTAATCAGAATTGTAAGGACAATCTATTCCATGTGAAGAATACTACATTACCATCTTAATCCCAGCGTGGGTGTGGAATTCCTCAGGCAGAACTAGAGACAAGTGCAGCAATGGATTATTGATTAGAATTCAAATGGATGTCAGAAATAGAAGTGTATCTGTAGAAGTGTACTACTGTGTCTGCAAACAGAGCGGTGTGTTTACCAGAGTTCTGTGTGTTAACAAGTGGTATTCAAACAATTCCTCAAAAGAGAGCATTAAAAACAAAACTGCTGTTCTAAAGTGCTGCTGATTGCAGAGCTACAACCTGAACAGCAATACATTAGATACAAGTATAATGTAGACTGAGGCTTTTATTCAAATAAAGAAGCAATTTCTTATATCTAGAATTTTTAGAATGTATACCTGTTATCCTATAATGTCTACTTTGCATAATTCTCTAGTGCTGATTCTGAAAGTCACAGTAGTCACTCCCAGCAAGTTACAATAACTGGATTAGCCATTAAAAGATGTGAAATCTGCAAAAAAAGAGTAACTACATTGACTTACTCTCTTCACAGAGCCGAATGTGATGAAAAAACAAGGGTATTGCACAGCTGCCCTGTTTGAATGCTTTTCTACTTATGTTTATCTAGACTCTCCACTCCCAAGTTATACTGTATTTAACCCCACATCCAAAACAAAATGCAACTGTTCTTTTGAGAAATTTCAGTCCAAAGATAAACTCATTTGAATTAAGTGTTTCTGTAATCCTTTTGATATTTTGAGTAAATACCAGTTGGTATTTATATACATAAGGCAGGATATACAGTTATCACCACATGTAAATATGCAGAACAATATCAATCACATTTCTATGCAGTACCATACATACACTATGCATGTACATTAGTAGTTAGACCATTGCATGAAAGTGATAGTCCTCTTACTATCTATGTGAACTTACTTGAACATACTGGTAACACAATTCTGTAAGAAAACAAGGCCTAATATTTTCTTAATATCTATTGAGATCCTGAGAGTAAAAATTACCAGACACGACAAACAATTTCAAATCAAAGTAATCAGGTTTAATTTATTAACATCAATGTGCAATTATACAGAGGAATTCACTACTACTAGAGTTTATGAATTAGCCCTGATCAGAGTAACAAAGTCAAATAATTATTAACGCTTGAAGGCCATACTTCTTCACAATTTAGTCGATGGTGGACAAGCTCACATTGTATGTTCTTTTTTTTAATTTTTTTAGTAGTCACCAATTACTTTTTGTATTTTCTCCCAATTTATACTATCCAATTATTTTTAGGCTCATCACACTGCTACCACCTCCACGCTGACTCGGGAGCGGCGAAGACAAGCACACGCTGCCTCCGAAACATGTTCTGTCAGCCGACAACTTCTTTTCACTCTGCAGACCCACCATGCAGCCACCTCAGAGCTACAGCGTCAGAGGATAACGCAGCTCTGGGTAGCTTACAGGCAAGCCCGCAGGCGTCCAGCCAGACTACAGGGGTCACTTTTGCACAGTGAGCCGAGGACTCCCTGGCTAACCTAAGCCCTCCCCCAATGAATGGCTAGTGAGCGGCTGAGCGCATTGCACAATGGAGCACATTTTGGTGGTGCTAACACGGCCTTAACTTGCCAAAAGTGTCATGATACATACAGGGCAAATTTACGGCTGGCGTAAACTCGGCGATATGACCTTAATGACATCGAAAACGCTTGATAGAGGAATCCCATAACATTATACATCCCCACATGTTGTTACAACTGTTTAATTAATGTACCTGTAATTTTTCTTCTCACTGACAACTTTTTACATTTATAACTTTATAGTCTGTTTCAAAGCTGTTTTCAAAATATCCGCTCTAGTATGTTGTGGTTTGAGATCTGTCCTCTAAATCACTGCAGGATTAAAGAAAAACATAACACATTGCTCTGGCTATTCTGTTCCATACCACATCATGGATCGATATTGCTGTGTTACCTGTTTGACAATGTGGGCAATAATCCTTACACTATCAGTGCACTAGAGCAGACATTTTGAAAAGAGCTTTGAAACATACTTTAAAGTTATAAGTGTAAACAGTTGTCAGGATGTTAACAATGAAAAAAAATGACAGGTATGTTATTTGAACAGTTGTAGCTGTTTTCTTGGAACCTCGTTACTTACTCATTAAAGGGGAGGAGGTTGGTCAAGTAGGTAAACATCTCAGTTAGTTCCTTCTTCAGTGTATTGCATTCTTTGTAACATCATTGTAAACTTAGTCCTACGGTAAATGAGTTCAGGCTGCAAAAAACGTGACTGATGTTCAATGTATCTTAATCGGTCAAAGGCACTATATATTAGGAGAGCAGATCTCATGCAATGCAGCTTCGTGTAGGTTAGACAGACAGTGTTGATATGATACTTCATTCAACCCTGATCCACAGTGCAGCAGTCTCATTGTGGTGTTCATCCTTACTGTACTGTGCAAGCACCACCTGACAATCTGCCCACATTTGCTGTGACAGGTGTCACTGAGATCGACTAGCTGTTCTTCATTTCTTCATGCTATGCTAAGCCTTCATCAGACACCTGAGTATACAATCTTGTTTACTGCCTCTCAGATTGATAACAGAAGGACTTGTAAAATCAGTCTTTCAGAGGGTTTGCTTAAAAAAAAAAACAGAACTAAAAGTACAAGAAACCGAGCTGAAAAAGATTTCTCTAATGCTTCACAACACTAGTGTTTTTATACAGCTCATCGGTGTTGGGGTAGTTACTTTTAAAAATAAATCTGTTATAGTTACAAGTTAATGTAACAAAACTGTAACTAGTTACAGTAAATGTTAACCTATAGGTGGGGTTCAAGGGAGGGATCTAGGCACCAACAACCTATCATCTCCTGTCATCAATTAAATCTACCTTATTTAAACATTAGTCACCTCTACCTAGCTGTCTTGTGTTTTTTCGTTTGACATAAACCTAAGCGATTTCAAGACCCATCAACTTACGTATACCTCAATAATGGAGTACTGTCACAGAGACGGCCGAAGTGGGCGGCATCAGAACCAGGAAGAGGAATGAAATACACAGACAGGACAGATGATGTGAAATGATGATGGCGCTTGCTTGCGCCGGTTTATTGTAAATAAAAGGGTTTAAACAAACAACAGAAAACAACAGGACACGGCACTCTACGCCAAAATAAAAAGACAAACAAAAATGAACTAGCACTAAACAAAAATATGATGAGCAGATACTTTATGTTATTATTATTATTATTATTATTACTACTACTACTACTACTATACTTCTTTCCTCCGTCTCCAATCCCGTTCTCCACTCACCGAACACCCAAGCGCGAGTATGTGACAACGTGCATCTATATATACTGTTGTGCTGGGATTCAATTACCAATTAATTATTCACTTGAATTCCAGCACGTGAATTAATAAAGTGCAATTCCCCGTGCTAAAATATTACTACATTTTACTTGCACGTGAAGTGCTGTGCAATCTTCGTGCCTAAATACACATATACATTTTAAACACTCGTGTTACACAGACGTTTATATCCCGTGTACCAATGTCTATACACCAACATTTAAACACACCACACACAACACATAACAGATAATATACACAGGGGCGGACACTTGGTCACAAGTACTTACAGCAGTTGTCATCAGATTCAGAGGATTCCCAGGATTTTCTGTCATTACCAGATCATTCTCCTCCAGCTTCAATCCAGTGTCCATCCAGTCTCCGTTCTTTCTCCCTTTCTGATATTTCAGTTACATCTGATCAGGCTCCCGATCAGGCTCTCGTCCAAGTTCCAGTTCAAATGTTGCCTACCGTTCCTGCCACTCAAACATCGAATCGGCGCCGATCCAAGCGACTTCGGCCTCAGGACGCCCCTCTGGATCGATTGTTTTGGAAGGACTGGAACATGAATAAATTGATAAAAACCCTCCTTAAAAACGGTAATGCGATTCCAGCAGGGAGTGATAGAGAGTCTCTTTTTATTCTCTATTGCAATTTAGTCTCAGCAGAACCAGTCTTAATTCCGAAAAAACATAATCAGCTGCGCCCAGCCATTCAGTGTCCTAAAACAGACAGCAGGCAGTCTATTTCGGATCAAATCACCCCCCCCCCCCAACTAGCACTGCTAACCAACAGCCAGCCATTGAAATCCAACATTCGCAAATATTTAACGAGATAAAATCATTTATGCAGCCTTTTGCCGATACTCTATCTTCGGTCAGTTATCAACTGTTGGATCTAGATAAAAGGGTGTCTAATATGGAACAGGGAAAACAATCTACAGTGCTGTCATTAATTCCAGCATCAAATACTGCAGCGATGCCTACAGCTTCTTCCGGTCCAGCCCTAATTTCAGCCAGTGAAGCAGATCCTCCAATACACAGCCTCGCTACTGCCTTTACATACGGATCCTCCTCTCCGTCTGCCGCCAGACGTCACACTATATCTCCACAAATCAGACGTAACATTCTCAAAGGTAAGGACATTAATCTTGTTTCACTATTAATGACGACTTTGGAATTCTTGGACCATAGAGCAGTGGATTGCGGAGATTTGGCAGTAACTCTAAAATCCAAAGATCCTAGACTGCTTAAAAATCTTACATTAGGGGAATTTGTCCTTGCTTTCTCCATATTCAGAGATGTGTTATTCTCAGTATATCCTAACCGCAGAGCTGAATTGGACTCCTACGAATACTACATCGTGGAGCTGTCTGTCAGATACGGAGGGACTATGTTTTTGAGTATCATAAAGCATTCTCTGCAAAAGCAGCAGCGATATTGGTAGCAGATAATCACATCTTCAATTGGGCACAACCTGACCCAGATCTATTTAACAGAATTTTTGGTGGTTTAAGAGCTAACGCATGTGGGGTCTGCGCTTCAACAGCTCACTCATCATCCCTCTGCCCTAAAGCTGTAATTCCATCAGCTTCTAAAACACCTGAAGTTCATACAGGTCTTCAGTACCTAATCCTATACATTCTTCAGCTCTCCTCGATCAATCCACAAGGAAAGACAAATACGGGCGCAGTATTAGATTTTCAGGAGGAAGCAAATCTGCAACAATTTCAATACTGGCTTCTGTTCGAATAGGCAATGCAATTTTATCCACATGTGGAGCAATTGCGGAGACGCTCAAGCTAATACAATCTGCCCTTTAAAACGCAAGTGACTTTCCCCGATGCTCACAGTCTTTACTCCTATAAACATCCCGGCATTATCAAGTAAATTACAGAATCATCCCGACAGTAATTTCATTAATTACCTGATCGACGGTTTAAAAAATGTTTTTTCAACCGGTCTGACTCAAATTCCTTCTTCCTCGTTCAAAAGCAAAAATCTTTATTCAGCGACTCAAGAACCACAATTAGTGCAATCTCTCATCGAAAAAGAAATTATAAAAGGATTTATAGTTGGTTCATTTTTAGCTCCTCCTTTTCCAGTATATAGAATTAATCCTATCGGCATTGCCACGAAGAAAATGTCAAGAAAAAAGCGTCTCATTATTGATTTATCAGCGCCACGGGGGTCAAGCACCAGCAACATTAACTCATTAATTCCCCAAGATCAAATTTCCCTACATTACATCACTATTGCAGACGCAATACATTCAATTAAATTAGCAGGTCGTGGTTCCTGGTTAGCAAAAGCAGATATATCAGATGCATAAAGTAATGCCAATCCATCCTTCTCTCCGTCACTTGTTTGGTATATGCTGGGAAGGGAAGTTTTATTTTGCCACCCAATTGACTTTCGGCTGCCACAGCAGCCCGAAGATATTTGATACCCTGTCAGAAGCACTATGCTGGATTCTTCTTAATGTCTATCATGTCCCATTCTTGCTCCACTTGCTGGACGATTTTTTAGTAATTTCACCTCCTTCAGATGCACCAGCAGAAGTGATTTCCAATCTTAAATGCTTATTTTCTGAAGTTGGTGTTCCGCTTTCAGAAGATAAATCAATCGGTCCCCTTCATTCTTTGGAATTCCTTGGAATCATTCTAGATACAGAAAAGTTTGAAGCCAGCCTGCCTGAGTCTAAACTTAACCATATTCGTTTGCTCATTGAGGATTTTCAGATCAGTAAAACAATTAAAAAACGAGCACTGCTTTCATTGCTGGGTTATTTTAACTTTGCAATATGTATCATTCCACAGGGGAGGACATTTATATCTCGACTGCTAGCGCTGGCACCAACAGCAAATATGAATATATGAATATCTCCTCAGAAGCTAGGAAAGACATTAAAATGTGGTCTGCGCTTATTCAGCACTGGAACAGTCTCTCTATGTTTTATGATGATTTCATTTCAGCTCCACACGATATGGCTTTATTTACTGATGCCTCATCTCTGGGATTCGGAGGTCTATTTAACAATCAATGGTTTTGCAGTACATGGCCTGAGAAAATCGAAAACATATCTCCTCATCTAAAATCCACAGCTCTGCTAGAGATATACCCAATAATAGCAGCTGCCCAGCTATGGAGTCATCTTCGGTCTAAGAAATCAATACTATTTTACTGTGATAATTCAACTACAGTGCATATTATAAATAAAGGACGTTCCTCTTCCCCTCTTATCATGCAATTGCTGCGGTGGCTAGTATGGATTTCAGTCTCTAATAATTTCCTAATACAAGCTCGCCACCTACCGGGCATTTTTAATAATGCAGCTGATGCTCCTTCTCGTTTACAGATTTCCAAATTCCACAGTTTACTGCCCACAGCTTTGCAATATCCAGCAGCAACGCCACGGTTCAATCAGCTGATTTTCAACTAAATCCAACTATTAATAAACTTCTTAATTCAGCTCAAGAATACATGGCATCAGCACTTGCCCCATCTACCAGATCCTCGTACTCTACAGGTTGGGCATGTTATGTAACTTTTTGTTTACAAAGCAGGATTAATCCTACTCCATTCAACCAGGACTGGATCATGGCGTTCATAGTGCATGCAAAGGACTCTACATCTGGCACCAGCTACAATCAGACTATATTTGTCAGGAATTCAGCATCAATTTCGCTTGATGTCCATCAATTCCCCAACTCTATTATCAATTCCAGCGGTTTGTCTCCTTTTACAAGGAATTTCCAAGTGCTCTCCGGCTCCTTCTTCTGCTCGCCTTCCTATTTCTATAGACATTCTCAGTAACTTGATTTCAATTCTGCGCCATGGCTATTTTTCTCCATTTGATGATTTAGCTATGGAAGTAATATGTCTATCTGCATTTTTCAGGTTTTTGAGATGTTCTGAATATACAGTTCCTTCTATTGCCAGCTTTCCTACCCTCGGTATCCGCTGCAGTGACCTCAAGCTCATCCCAGATTCTCATTTCATCTTATTTCTTCGCATTTCAAAAACAGATCAACTGCAGCAAGGACAATGTATTCAGCTTTCTAAGATCAACTCTCCTCTGTGTCCCTTCACTTCCATGTTGAAGTACATTGCAGAATGCAAGGCCATTTCATCCTCCGGCCCTTTGTTTATTAATTCAAGCCGGTCCATTGTATCAAGGCATTGGTTTTCAACACACCTTTCCACCGTCGTGTCCAGAGCAGGTCTTCCTTCGCAATTCTACACTCCTCATTCATTTAGAATAGGGGCAGCTACTTCAGCTGCAAAAGCCAACATTAACCAGCATTTAATTAAAAATATGGGGCGCTGGACTTCATCAGCAGTTGAAACTTATATTCATTCTTCATCATCTGAAATATCCTCCGCACATCAGTCCATTGCTAGTATGTCCGGAGTGGGGATGACCTTTCTGCCTGAGCCACCAAAGATTTCCCCCTAAGAAATAATATTAAAATAAGGGGGGGGGGGTTCTTTCCACTGTGCAGAGGGTCTTCACATAGTCATTAGGGTACAGTCTACTAACCCCTTTGTCACTTTAAGTGTTTGTTTTCTTTCATCTAAATGTTTTCTCTTCTTTCTTATGCATTGGCGGTTCTCTCTTTTTTCTTCTTCATGTTGCGTCAGCAGGGAGCCGGGGGTCCATCTTTTGGGGGGTTAGTGATTCCACTTTCTCCAACCCTTTGTTAAGCTCTGCTTCATATACCTCATAGAGGAGGGTTCTCCATGAGTCTGAGGGGACCCCCGGCCAAATCCTTCCATCTGCATGTATGTTTCTTTTGGGATTCTTCTTTCAGGTCTGATGACTCTATGTGAGGGTTCCCAAGCGGTGGCATCCCTCGTGTTTGTCGGGTCTCCTCAAAGACGGTGGCCCCTCTCCTGTTTGTTGGGTCTCCTCAGCAACGGAACCCCCCTTCTATTATGTTGGGATTTGAAGAGGCAGAACACCAAGCATTATATGTTTTAACAAATACTAACTTTATGTTTTCTTTCCGGTTCGCGAGCCTCTTTGTATGTCGGGTAACCTCAGAGACGGTGCCCATCTTGGTATGTCGGGTCACCTCAAAGACAATGGCCCCCCTCCTGTTTGTCAGGTCTCCTCAGCGACGGAACCCCCCCTACTGTAAATGTTGGGTCAGGAAGAGCCTGAACCTCTTTTGTGTTAACAACACCAATTCATGTTTTTCTTTCCGGTTCGCGAGCCTCTTTGTATGTCGGGTAACCTCAGACACGGTGCCCCTCTCTTATGTCGGGTCACCTCAAAGACGGTGGCCCCCCTCCTGTTTATCATGTCTATCGATCAAGTAATGTTGGGCCTTGAAGAGGCGGAACCCCTCTCTCCATGTGTGTATGTTTACTAACTCTGTCAATAAACACTAGCAGGGGCCATAGCTCCGCCCCGTGAAATGCTAACCTATAGGTGGGGTTCAAGGGGCGGAGCTAGGCACCAACAACCTATCATCTCCTATCATCAAATAAATCCTCCTTATTTAAACATTAGTCACCTCTACCTAGCTGTCTTGTGTTTTTTCGTTTCCTCCTCCTCCTTTAGCATCTCAACCGCCTTTGCATCGGTCTCCTCTGGGGGGTTAGTGATTCCACTTTCTCCAACCCTTTGTTAAGCTCCGCTTCATATACCTCATAGAGGAGGGTTCTCCATGAGTCAGAGGGGACCCCCGGCCAAACCCTTTCATCTGCATCTTTCTTTTGGGATTCTTCTTTCAGGTCTGATGCCTCTATGTGAGGGTCCCCAAGCAGTGGCATCCCTCGTGTTTGTCGGGTCTCCTCAAAGACGATGGCCCCTCTCCTGTTTGTTGGGTCTCCTCAGCGACGGAACCCCCCTTCTATTATGTTGTGCTTTGAAGAGGCGGAACACCACGCATTATATGTTTTAACAAACACTAACTTTATGTTTTCTTTCCAGTTTGCGAGCCTCTTCGTATGTCGGGTAACCTAAGAGACGGTGCCCCTCTTGGTATGTCGGGTCACCTCAAAGACGGTGGCCCCCCTCCTGTTTGTTGGGTCTCCTCAGTGGCGGAACCCCCCTACTGTATATGTTGGGTCAGGAAGAGCTGGAACCTCTTTTGTGTTAACAACACCAATTCATGTTTTTCTTTCCGGTTCGCGAGCCTCTTCATATGTCAGGTAACCTCAGACATGGTGCCCATCTCGTACGTCAGGTCACCTCAAAGATGGTGGCCCCCCCTCCTGTTTATCGTGTCTATCGATCAAGTAATGTTGGGCCTTGAAGAGGAGGAACCCCTCTCTCCATGTGTATATGTTTACTAACTCTTTCAATAAACACTATCAGGGGCCATGGCTCCGCCCCGTGAACATTACTTTAGTTATAAAGTTACAAATAGTTACTTCACAGGCACTGTTTATAGTAAATTTATAAAAATATTTTATTGGTTTGGTCAGGCTGCAGCTCAAAATATTCTTATTCTATGATTATCCAACAATCAAACCCACTCCTCTGAAGCCATTATCTAGGAAGATGTAAGAAGTGTGTTCATGTGACAGGTGCCGTTTGCCCTGCACTACTGAAGCGCTTTCTGATTTCCATGTTATGTATTTGCCATAGTTCATTTTTTAATGTAACTATTTGTTTCCATTTATTTCACATACACTATAATATTACCTCATTTTGTTACCTGTAGGAAAAAGGAACAATTAGTTACATGTCACTGAAAAATGTAATCAGATTGCAATAGTGTGGTACATGTAATGTGTTACTTCCCCAACACTGCAAGATTGCAAATAGAATATATATCAAAAGAGTCATTTCAACAAATGTAACTGCCCCGCTACTTCATTAGGATCTACTGAGTGTGTTTGGCATGGCCCTGGTGTGGGGCATGTTCTCCTGGTATACCCTAGCTTCCTTGATAACTCTGGAAGGCCAAGCCAATGCCATAGTTTACCTCCTTGGCCACCACATCCCCACTTATCTATATAATTAAATTTTTGGGATGAACTTGAACAACGCATTTGCCCTCATGATCCTCTGCTTACCTCTTAACATCTCAGACACCTTCCAGCCCAAAGGGTCAGGGCTGTGATCAGGGCAAGTGATGATAGCACAACTTGATATGAGGTACCAGGCCTAAGAAATTGCCCTGTCAGTATATAATGGTCTTCTACTAAAAATCTAGCCAGTATTAAAAACAGTTTACAGCAATAAGAGTAAGGAGAAACATCTATCAGAATTTGTTTTCTATGTACAGTAGTCTCCATGTATAGGAACATCTCTTAAGAGAACACTTCGGCTAAGAGAACAACCTTGTGTTGAAACTGAATTTTCCCATTGTAAATGCTCCGCCTAAAGGAACAGGAACTTCGTTTGAAAGAACACCTTTTTGGCACTGATAGTGATTTGTTCACAACGGATACAGTACTGTTTTGTAACCTGTTAACTCATCATCATCAGACTTAAGTTCATATGGTTTATCTTTTTAAAAGTGACTTGTCGTCACAAGAGTGTCTTGAGGAACATCGATTGGTTTATTCAAGCTTTCCAGAATCGCTGTCATTTAAATTGCCTTGTTTTGTATTCTGATTTCCACAAGTGCACCTCATCATACAAAATGGCATGTCAAACAGTGAAACATGCTCATTTCTCCTGAAAAAACCTGGAATCAGACACAAGTCACACAGCAATTTGGTGTGGTGAGTTGCTTCACCATTCTGTTTGTCTTGAATATTGCCTCTGCACATGTATTCATTTTTTAACGTGTGCTGTGTTAATTCAGTTAATTTAGTTTGACATTTATTTATTATCGTTAGTTTGTCTGTTGTGTTATTATTATAAATTATTAACATACACTTGCCTATTGCTTTTCTATTATTCTGTTCACGTTTATGCATGAGCATCATGACAAGCAATACATATTTATTTATTGATTGATTCATATTATGTCTGGTGGTCAACTTCGTCTTAGAGAACACTTGGGCTAAAGAACACTTGCTTCCCAAGGGGTGTTCTCTTAGAAGAAGACGACTGTACCAGCTTAACTAACTATTAATCTAGTACTAATGAGCAACTTGGTGTAAGCAAGGAATATCTAAGTTATCTTAACTTGTGAATTCTTCATTTTCATTGCAGTGTTCTGTTTGCAATGCATCTGTTAGTGTATGTTAAATGTCAGAACATTTCAACAATGCTGCACAGCAAATTACTGACATTACTGATATTAAGTGGGGTGGAAACCAGTGGTAAGGCTGTGATTGAGGTGATTATAAGCAGAGGGTGACAGGAGAAATAGTACAGTTCTGCTTTTATATATACATATGCCCCATAAAGCCATTCCACTAGCACCTATATTCTTATCATAATGCAGAATTGACCCATATCTTCCCTGTGATTCCCAACCCATGCAAACATTTCCAATAAATAAATGACAAATATAAAGTGTGTGGCAAAAGGATTGATCATGGAAAACACGAATGCAATTAAAAAGTGAAGGTTTGTAGGTGGTGAATTATAAT
The DNA here is from genome assembly GCF_017654505.1 of Polyodon spathula. NCBI lineage: Eukaryota > Metazoa > Chordata > Actinopteri > Acipenseriformes > Polyodontidae > Polyodon > Polyodon spathula. The sequence continues at coordinate 19,417,616 of NC_054549.1, read as the reverse complement.
GTGTGGGTGTATTTGGAGTTATAATGTAGTTCTGTGAGCTGTGAATTGACAAAATCCTCTAGTAAAGATACATCTTGTTGATACGTCACTCATGGTCAATTGATTGTGAATTAGATCTGATACTCGTTTGAACCACATTCGTTCCGTATGATTCAATAGAATTGACACTAAGAAGTAAAAGTAACGTCACAAAGACAAACGGTTACGTAGCCAATCACAACAATTACAGTCTTGTAAAGTGTTACGACGTGTCGTTAAGGACCTGTAATGACTATAATCACCCCACCTTTGGCACAATTCCGACTCCTAACTCACTCATATTCGTCTCCCACTGTCCTTTTATCAGTCACAAGACGAAAATAATAGGTATACGGGGTCTTTCGTAAGGTGATCGTGGATTAAGAATAGTCTGACGTCTTAACCTCGGATAGCAAGGACAAGTAAGGGTGGGCACAATTTGTAAAGGTTATTATTTACGTTTATCTTCTCACCAACACGTTTTCCGACTAAGTTACCTTTTGTGCTTACGAATGTTTACTTCCAAACCATCCACCACTTAATATTCACACCAACATATCACCTCAATATTACATCAAAGACACTCGACACTTAACTGTTTAGGGGCGATCATTTCTATGTAGAACAACTAGGCGTGACATGTGCCACCATGCAAATGCAGTTATTGTCACTTTGAACCTCCTTGATAACTCACTCCTGTAGGAAGAGTATTTTTAACTCAAGAATAATTGAGTGCAGAACGCACATTCATTAAACTGACCTGATTAGCAATACAAGACCATTCATCCTACTCTGTGATATGTTATGTTCACTTAACAAACTCCTGCTGCTAGACCTACCCAATCCCAACAGAAACGACAGGTCCAGCAAATTGTTTTGGCTTTGAGAAGATTGTGTCAGGCTTGTGTATCAATTGTCGATACACAGTAAGTGGGTTCAAAAGGCTTTATTGGCAGTGCACACTGTATGAGGAGGTGTGCAGTGCAGGGATAGTGCTGCTGTTTAGTCTTGCTTACAGTCCCCACACTGTATGAGGAGGTGTGCAGTGCAGGGATAGTGCTGCTGTTTAGTCTTGCTTACAGTCTCCACACGGTATATCTCATTCTCACTTCCTGTATCTTCTACATAAAATCAACCCCCCAATCAATATACGGGAATCCTAACTGTTGAAATCTAAAAGTGCATTAAGTCAAACCTATAATTTTAAGGACACATTTCAAACATAGTCTAACTAATTCAAATTACTTTTTTGCTGTCTTACAATTGTTTAACAAAATCTATTATTGATTTCTGGTTGCCTCTCTTCATTTTTCTAACTTCACCATTTAGTTTTTTTTTTTTAAGATTCTTTTGGCAGGAACCAATATGTTTCTCCAAGCACTTTTAAGAACTCAACGATGACAACAATGCCAACGTTTTACATTTTAAACCATGTGTTCTGTTGAGTCTTTTTGGCAGACTCTTCTTCCACTCAGCCCTATTTTTGCCTGTTTTGTACTGTTCTTATTTTTTTATATGTTTTTCTTGCTTGAGTGTAGTACAAGCAAGTGTTATATATCAAATAAAAGGCCACAAAAGACACAAAATCAACAGGGTCAGACATACTGTATGTGGCCAAATCAATGTAAAAATACATATCTTTCCAAGAAAAATGGATCACTGTTATTTTTTTTGTAATCACAGGCTGCTCAAAAAAACACTGTAGTACTAAACTTCAATAGGAAATGAACCTGGGGGGAAAAACACATCAGATAAAAAACAGCTGTTTTATTAACCTTTTTACCAAACGAGTACTAGAACAACTGTTGTCTCCTTGCAGGGAATGCATGGGCTCTGTAGTTTTTAGTTAGGAACATGTGATCCTGGCAAGTGAGACATTAGACAGCCCTAAGCCTGCCCTTTCAGAATAATTTCATGTTGGGTATTGTAGTGCCTGAAGGCCTGAGTTATATGCAGGTAAACAAATCTACAGATTGACACCTCTTCCAGGACTAAACCATTGCATTCTGGTCATTGTAGTTTTCTGTAGAAACTCGTTATATGGGCAAGTGTGACATCATTAGAAGTCCCCATGCCTGCGTTTTTAAAAGTCTTTTGAAGCGACCGAGTTAAAGGCACGAAAAGAAACTGTCGGAGCCGAGTCCTTTCATGTGACTGAAACCTTAACTTTGGTTAATTGTAGTTTTGTCTAGGAACGTCTGATCCAGACACATGAATAGGGCTGAGTTCAAAACAGTGGCATCATTGTATTCGCTGGTTCCGAGTGTCTGGTCGAAAGTATCTGAACAAACCCCTCTCAAACCGCACCCTCCACTAAACCCTGATCTACTCCCCAGTGCTCTTTACTACCAGAACATAAGAACATAAGAACATAAGAAAGTTTACAAACGAGAGGAGGCCATTCGGCCCATCTTGCTCGTTTGGTTGTTAGTAGCTTATTGATCCCAAAATCTCATCAAGCAGCTTCTTGAAGGATCCCAGGGTGTTAGCTTCAACAACATTACTGGGGAGTTGATTCCAGACCCTCACAATTCTCTGTGTAAAAAAGTGTCTCCTATTTTCTGTTCTGAATGCCCCTTTTTCTAAACTCCATTTGTGACCCCTGGTCCTTGTTTCTTTTTTCAGGCTGAAAAAGTCCCTTGGGTCGACACTGTCAATACCTTTTAGAATTTTGAATGCTTGAATTAGGTCGCCACATAGTCTTCTTTGTTCAAGACTGAACAGATTCAATTCTTTTAGCCTGTCTGCATATGACATGCCTTTTAAGCCCGGAATAATTCTGGTCGCTCTTCTTTGCACTCTTTCTAGAGCAGCAATATCTTTTTTATAGCGAGGTGACCAGAACTGAACACAATATTCAAGATGAGGTCTTACTAGTGCATTGTACAGTTTTAACATTACTTCCCTTGATTTAAATTCAACACTTTTCACAATGTATCCGAGCATCTTGTTAGCCTTTTTTATAGCTTCCCCACATTGTCTAGATGAAGACATTTCTGAGTCAACAAAAACTCATAGGTCTTTTTCATAGATTCCTTCTCCAATTTCAATATCTCCCATATGATATTTATAATGTACATTTTTATTTCCTGCGTGCAGTACCTTACACTTTTCTCTATTAAATGTCATTTGCCATGTGTCTGCCCAGTTCTGAATCTTGTCTAGATCATTTTGAATGACCTTTGCTGCTGCAACAGTGTTTGCCACTCCTCCTACTTTTGTGTTGTCTGCAAATTTAACAAGTTTGCTTACTATACCAGAATCTAAATCATTAATGTAGATTAGGAATAGCAGAGGACCTAATACTGATCCCTGTGGTACACCGCTGGTTACCACACTCCATTCTGAGGTTTTTCCTCTAATCAGTACTTTCTGTTTTCTACATGTTAACCACTCCCTAATCCATGTACATGTGTTTCCTTGAATCCCAACTGCGTTCAGTTTGAGAATTAATCTTTTGTGCGGGACTTTGTCAAAAGCTTTCTGGAAATCTAAATAAACCATGTCATATGCTTTGCAATTATCCATTATCGATGTTGCATCCTCAAAAAAATCAAGCAAGTTAGTTAGGCACGATCTCCCTTTCCTAAAACCATGTTGACTGTCTCCCAGGACCCTGTTACCATATAGGTAATTTTCCATTTTGGATCTTATTATAGTTTCCATAAGTTTGCATATAATAGAAGTCAGGCTTACTGGTCTGTAGTTACCTGGTTCAGTTTTGTTTCCCTTTTTGTGGATCGGTATTACGTTTGCAATTTTCCAGTCTGTCGGTACCACCCCTGTGTCAAGAGACTGCTGCATGATCTTGGTTAGCGGTTTGTAAATTACTTCTTTCATTTCTTTGAGTACTACTGGGAGGATCTCATCCGGCCCAGGGGATTTGTTTATTTTAAGAGCTCCTAGTCCCTTTAACACTTCTGCCTCAGTTATGCTAAAGTTATTTAAAACTGGATAGGAACTGGATGACATGTGGGGCATGTTGTCAGTATCTTCCTTTGTAAAAACTTGTGAAAAGTAATCATTTAACATATTTGCTATTTTTTTTTCTTCCTCTACGATTTTGCCATTTGTATCTCTTAAACATTTAATCTCCTCTTTGAATGTTCTCTTGCTGTTGTAATATTGGAAAAACATTTTGGAATTGGTTTTAGCTCCCTTAGCAATGTTCATTTCTATTTCTCTCTTGGCCTTTCTAACTTCCTTTTTGACTTGCGTTTGCAGTTCCGTGTACTCTTTCTGCGTACTTTCTTTTTGGTCCTTTTTTAATGCTCTGTAAAGTGCCTTTTTTCGCTGAATATTTTTTTTAATTGATCTATTAAACCATTTTGGCAATTTAGTTTTACATTTAGATTTGTCTACTTTAGGGATATAATTGTTTTGTGCCTCTAGTACTACATTTTTGAAGAACAACCATCCTTCTTCTGTGGATGTTTTCTCTATTTTACTCCAATCTACTTCTGTTAGTCTCTGTTTCATACCTTCATAGTTTGCTTTTCTAAAATTGTAAACCTTAGCTTTAGTCATTTCTTTTGGGGATTTAAAAAACACTTCAAATGAGACCATGTTGTGGTCTGAGTTTGCCAGTGGTTCTCTGACCTCTGTTTTAGTTATTCTATCTTCGTTATTTGAAAAGACTAAATCAAGGCATGCCTCCCCTCTAGTGGGTGCCTTCACAAATTGTGTTAGGAAGCAGTCATTTGTCATTTCCACCATTTCTATTTCATCCTTCGCGCTACCCACCGGGTTTTCCCATTTTATTTGGGGGAAGTTGAAATCCCCCATTAGTATGGCTTCTCCTTTGCTACACACATTTCTAATGTCATTGTATAACAGATTATTGTGCTCACCGTCTGAATCTGGCGGTCTATAGCATGCTCCTATTATTATGCCTTTTGAATTTTTGTCCGTTATTCTGACCCATATTGATTCGGCTTTATTTTCTTTGTCCAGGTTTAACACCTGGGCTTCAAGACTGTTTCTTATGTATAGCGCTACCCCTCCTCCTCTTCTGTCCTGCCTGTCTTTCCTATACAGTGTATACCCACAAATATTATATTCGTCCCCATCACTCTCAGACAACCACGTTTCTGTAACACCTATCACATCATAGTTACCTGTTAGTGCAGTAGCTTCAAGTTCTAGAATTTTGTTTCTGATACTTCTAGCATTTAGATAAATACATTTAATGGTTGTCTTACCTGAGTTGTTGTTCTTGTTTTGATGCAGTCTCCCTTCTGTTTTTTTGTTGATTTCTCCCCCCTTCCTTTCTAGTTTAAATGCTTCCGAACCTGCTCGAGGATCTTTTCTCCGAGTAGACTAGTTCCCTTGTTATTTAAATGCAGTCCATCCCGTCTATACAGATAGTCCTCGTTGTAGAATGTGGTCCAATGATCAAGATAGGTGAAGCCTTCCCGTGTGCACCACGTCTTCAGCCATGCGTTTTGATTAATTATTTCCAGCTGTCCATATGGTCCTTTGCAAGGTGCGGGTAGTATACCAGAAAATACCACAGTTTTGGTTTTCTCTTTTAATTTCCTTCCTAGCTCTCTGAATTTGTTTTGCAGGGATTTTGGTCTGTCTCTTCCAATGTTGTTTGTACCGATGTGGACGACTACTACCGGGTCGTCTCCTGTTCGTTCTAGGAGCCTGTCCACGTTCTCAGTGATGTGCTTGACCGAGGCTCCCGGAAGGCAGCACACTGTTGTAGTAAGGGGGTCCAAACTGCGAATTGAACTTGCTGTGTTTCTCAATATGGAGTCCCCAACAATCATGACCTCCCTTCTTTTTGCTGTCTGGTCACCACTGTCAATAGGGTCCTGGATGTTGTTCCTTTCATTCTCTTGTTGTTGGTTCTGCTCATCAAAATTCTGAAGTGACTCAAATCTGTTGGTTGTTTTGATTTCTGGTGGTTGTGTTTGACGAAGTTTCTTTTTTTCCCTGCTTCTGCCTACCTGAACCCAGCTGTTCTGACCTTCTATCTCCCTGGTGGCTTTCAGTCTGTTAGGGGTGATGCAGACTTCCATGAATTGTGGGTGTGCCAGTTCCTCAAGATCCTGTTGCTGTCTTACTTCTTCCAGCTCCATTTCTAGCATACTTACTAGTTTATGCAAATCCTGGATCGCGCGGCACTTTACGCACACTTGGTTTAGCTCCGCTGGGTTTTCTCGGATTTCCCACATCAAGCAGGTGTCACAGATTATTGGCTTGAAGACCATGTTGAGGTTTTTTTTTTTTTTTTTTTTTGAGTTTAGTTTCTTCTGCAGCTGTCAACCTGCTTTCCAACTGCTTCGAAACTGCTCTGTACTTTTCCACACCTGTACTTCTCCCACTCGCTGTCGCTTCCACTCGCTGTCGCTGGGAAGACTGCCTCGTTTAACTGCGTTGTTCTGCTGTGCTGTTGGCTCCTCCCCTCGCCTGTGTCTCAAAACGGCGCTGAATTTGAATCAGCTGCTCCGAGTTTCAGCTTGTTTGTTATCAGAAATACACACGCGGCTGTTTGACTTTGAGCTGCTGCTGTGTTTCCCCAATGTCCTCTGTTTTCTGATTAAAGCAATTCAAGATGCAATTTCTCCTTTCTGCTTCGAAACTGCTCTGTACTTTTCCACTCCTGTACTTCTCCCACTCACTGTCGCTTCCACTCGCTGTTGCTCTTCCACTCGACCCTAGAGGTTCTGAAGTATTGTTCTATTATATTTCCATTACAGGGCTACTTTGAAATGGCTAGGGCAGTGCTGTAGTCTTAAAGCAATATATTTCTGATAACTAACTCTTATTTAATAAGTACCTTCAGATTCCATTTTCTCCATTTTTTAGATTTCTGTCTATCTGTCACTATCTGTCACACTGCACATGGTCTGTCTGTCTCTGTCACACTGCACATGGTCTGTCTGTCTCTGTCACACTGCACATGGTCTGTCTGTCTCTGTCTGTCACACTGCACATGGTGAACATAACTGCCTCGATTTTGCACCTTCATCAAACATTATACACTCCAAGCCTCCTATGGACGGATTGCAGCTGGCTATGATCAGATACATGGTATTTTATACCCCTCACATGCTGTGTCATGAGGTGATTATGAAACCACTCTATACAAGACCACCTTTTTAATAAGTTTGCCTTCATTCTGAGTGCTTTCTATTGCAGTTACTACTGTAAAATTAACAAAACAATCAGAATTGTGTTGAAAGATGGTGTACATTGCTACGATACGGACAACAAGGGATACAGCAAAGTTATGAGACAGTTTGCACAAAAACATGAACCACCTACAAGGGAACAGTAAAAATATGCCCACAATAAGAACAGGACCAAGAAAACTTTTTGAAAAGTATCATAAAAAACAAATGCTCTGGTGTTAATTAGAATGTCAAAGGCTTCAGAAAACATACAGAAATAACCCCTTTAAATGATTTGATTAATTATAACCTCCCACCCCCACCCTCCTTAGTTCACCTCGCATTCTATTATCTGCCACAGTTAATTAATTTAATACTCAGATTGTTCTACCATAATCCAAACCATGTTCAATAGAACTGTGGAGTGCTTCTTCATAAGAGATGGGCGTGTGTGGCAAAGTGCCCCACCCTGTGCGTATTTTGTGTTGTATGTTGTGTGTTAATGTTGGTGTATAGTCATTGGTACACAGGATATAAACGGGTCTGTATGAGTGTTTGAAATGCATATTTGCATTTAGGATTAAGGATTGCACAGCACTTCACATGCAAATAAAAAGTAATAATATGTGAGCACAGGGAATTGCACTTTATTAATTCACATGCAGTTGTACCGCGACTCCAATTGAATGATTGATTAGCAATCGAGTCTCGGTACAGCTGTATAAAAGCAACATGTTTTCACATACTCGGGGTTGTGTGTTTGGTGAGTGGAGAACGGGACTGGAGACGGAGGTAAATAATAATAATAATAATAATAACAATAATATAATAAATAATAATAATAATAGTTAAAAATATCAGCTCACTGTGTTTGATTAATGTTAGTCCGTTTTGTTTGTTTCTTTAATTTGGCCGTGTCCTGTGTTTTGTTTTTTATTTTCTGTCTGTCTGTTCATTATTAAATGCTGAGCAAGACCATTCGCTCAGCTTCACCAAACTCCATCTCTGTTGTTTATTTCCTGGTTTCTGGTCTGACGTCACCCACTACAGCCGTCTTTGTGACAGTGTGCCTTCTGTTAATTATAAATTGTTCTAGTGCACATGTAATTACAATACTTAATGTTATATTTTCCATCCATGTTGGGCCTAAAAGGATCCCAGTGATTTACCATCAACAACATCTGTAGCTAACCGATTCCACACCCACACCACTCTCTGTGTGAAGAAGTGTCTGCCTTAAATCTATTTCAAATCCATTTCAACTGAGTTCTCTGGTCCTGGTTTCTGTGCTGTGCTTTAAATATGGTTTAGGGTTAATTTTGTCAACTCCTTTTATAATGTTAAAGACCCCTCTAATTAGTCTTTGTTCTAGGCGAAATAGATCCATTTCTTTCAGTCTTGTAGCATCTTAAAATAATGAGCTATGATGATGAAGTCTTTAAAATCATAATAGGAGTTGAGAAAGTGAATCCTAGACATTGCACAGGAAAGAAACCAGGAGCAGAGGACACAGTTGGAAATGAAGTGGAGAAGGACAGACTGTAGGAGTCTTTATACAGAATGGTGAGGGGATGGAATGAGTTAGCGAGTTATTGATGCTGAATCATTGGGATCCTTAAAGACCCAACTTGACAAAGTTTTGAGATCAACCAGCTACTTGCAGTCAGATGAGCATGGTTGGGTATGAGTCACATACATGAATCCGACAGAAACTCTGAAATGGTTTTCGCAGACTATAGACATGTTCATGACGCTATATCTTTTAGACAGGAAGCCAAATTCTAGAATGTTCTAATAAGTTACATTTTAATTTTAGTGCAAAGATAAATCGCCTAGATTTCTTTATATGATATACGGTGTACATTTACAATCTATTTTTCTGTTAAAGCAACGTGGGTGTAGATTTAATCTTTACTGATTCATCAAGTGCACTATAATATGAGATGTGTTCATTACTGAACAAAATCATAGCTTTGAACCCTGCTTTCCCCTCAACATTATCCTAGGAGACTTGTTAGAGCAGCAGTACATGAGCTGTTGTCATGGAAACTGCAATGATTACAAAGGCCTGTAGCTCTAATTATTGGAAATAAAGGCTAACTTGGCTAGCTCTGGTTATAAATATCATTTTCGCTATGGCACATAAATATTAATGACAGTCCAATATAAAAGTGCTGGAAACAGAAATTGTTCAATTTGCTAAATTAAATAAATGCTGTTATTGATCTAACTTTTCTGGGGAATAAGCAAACACACCAGGCTGTCAGTTCTGAGCAATTAAGTATTTAACACCTGTGCTGCTGTGTTGGAACACAAGTACTGTTTTGACAAGCATTAGAATACATGTTTCTCTGCTCTAACTCATTAACAAGTTTCAAACCACAGAAAGCATTCCCTCCTTCCTGCTGCTGTGCAGACATGACAAAACAAAGGCATGATGTGGATATCTCAAGGGACCAGCGTTTTAAAGAACAGGGCTTGTTTTATTGTAACAGACTATGCTAAGTAAAGCAGACCAATGCTTAAAATACGTAGTGCAAAAACACAAATCCTTCCAGCAAATCTTACTTCTTGTATATTGCCATCATTTTGTAGGTCTTAGATGTTCCTATAATCAAAATGACCCAACGCTCCTCACAGATACTCCAATGCTACACTTCCAGTCATCTACGAGGTGTCGCATGAAGGAACAAAGTCGACACTGAAAAGATGCCAGTCATAGGAAAGACAGTGAAACTCAAAGGTCTGGCTTCTGGAAGTTTGAGTTAAGAAAAATGTATTGAGAATGTTTTGTTTTTTAGAAAGAAGATTCTGGAGAAATATTATTTGAAAAGTCATTGTCTAACAATCCTAAACATTCTGAATTGTTTTTCCGACAATGTCTCAAATTCCCAGAATGCATTTTGTCAACAGGAAGTGCAGCATGGAAAAGAGTACAGCATTAACATAATAAACTTTGCAGACAACACAAAAATGGGAGGAGTGGCAAACACTTTAAAATGATCTAGACAGCATTCAGAACTGGGCAGATACATGGCAAATTACATTTAATAGAGAAAAGAGTAAGGTACTGCACCCAGGAAATAAAAATGTGCATTATTAATATCATAAGAGAGATACTGAAATTGAAGAAGACCTAGGAGTTTATGTTGACTCAGAAATGTCTTCATCTAGACAATGTGGGGAAGCTATAAAAAAGGTCAACAAGATACTCAGATATATAGTGAAAAGTGTTGAATTTAAATCAAGGGAAGTAAAGTTAAAACATTACAATGCATTAGTAAGACCTCATCTAGAATATTTTCGGCGAGCTGATTCAAGCGTTCAAAATTCCTAAAGGTATTGACAATGTCGACCCAAGGAACTTTTTCGACGTGAAAAAAGAAACAAGGACCAGGTGTCACAAATGGAGATTAGATAAAGGGGCATTCAGAACAGAAAATAGGAGGCACTTTTTTACACAGAGAATCGTGAGGGTCTGGAATCAACTCACCAGTAATGTTTTGAAGCTGACACACTGGGATCCTTCAAGAAGATGCTTGATGAGATTGTGGGATCAATAAGCTACTAACAACCAAACGAGCAAGACGAGCCGAATGGCCTGCTCTTGTTTGTAAACTTTCTTAAGTTCTTATGTAACTGGCCTAACAAACGCGGCGGGTATACTGATAGCCTACATGGACGGTATACAAGAAGCCTTGCTCCCAGAGCCGGTGGCTACAGAATGGCACCGCCTCTCAAGCATGTTGCTCCAGATCTCAGGTATTCAAGTGCAAGCCCTGAGCCTTAGCCTGGCAAATTTTATAGTGGCTTGCAGACAGCTGTGGCTGTCACAAGCAAGGGTCCCTGATGCGCATAAGGCTGCGCTGTTAGACTCACCGATATCCCTGAGGCATAATTTTGTGCCAGCCATGGAGGAGATCCTGCAGCGACCCACTGAGAAGGTGAGGCGTCTCAGCAAGTGGCCACATTATAAACTTCCTGTGCTCCAGTGAGGGGCAGGTCGAACCGTTGGCAGGCTTCTCCAGTGCGTACTATCAAGTCAAAGCAACAATCACCAGGACGGTTCTGGTTCCCATGGCTCTGTTGGGTGACCTGAGACACCGCTTACAGGCTACAGCTGTAGCAAGCATCGACATCGTTCGTTAGAGAGTGGATTAGAAAGTGCAGTGTAGAGTGGGGGGGTTGGGGGGGGAAGGCCCCCCACACGTTCCCCTTGCCTCCTTCACCTCTCAGTGGAGAGTCGTCATCAGCAAGTACGTCCTCAAGGTGCTAAGGTCCAGGCCGGAGATAAGGTTGTCACGAGGCAGTTTGACCTCAATAGGGGGAGCGGCCCCAGCCTCGGAGTCACCCCTGGGTGGTGGGCTTTGCACCACACGAACGTGGGTACTCTGGACCAATGCATGTGGTTTATGCGTCCTTCAGTTCCGCGAAGGCACGGCCAACAATTCCAAGGAGAGTCACAAGGGGAAAAGTGTATCAGGTAAGTTTCTGGGAGCAGGTTCAGAAAAGAAGTGAAGCCTTGGCTGTGCAAAAAGCGAGCTATCTGCCTCATAGACCCAACCTCGATGTAGACGAGGGGTATCTACTTCACCACAGTGGAAGAGAGGGGTTCTACTCAAGGGACAGTGTGGAGAAAAAGTTTGTGAACCCCTTAGGATTTTCACACATTTCACATATTTCAAACCTAAAATGTTATTAGATCTTAATCTAGGTCCTAATAATAAAGATAACCTGATTAAACAAATTACACAAAAACATGATACCTTTTCAAAATTGATTTATCCACAAATGATTCAACATTTAATATCCATGTGTGAAAAAGTATGTGAACCTTTAGATTTAGTAACTGGTGGCACCCCCTTGAGTAGCAATGACTTTAAATAAACATTTCCTGTAACTGTTGGTCAGTCTCTCACATCGGTTTTGAGGAATTTGGGCCCATTTGGATCACATTCTCTGGATGGGATGCATATTTTCACGTTCCCATTTGTCCAAGAGCATAAGAAGTTCCTCCGCTTCACTTTTCATGGAAGCGTTTACAAGTGTTTACGAGTTCTCCGTGCTGCCATTCGGCCTCTTGTTAGCTCCTTGTACATTTTCAAAGTGCGCTATCCTGGTTTCCTTGCGGCTACAGGGAATCAGAGTAATAACTTTCTTGGTGACTGGTTGATCTATCCCCAGTCACAAAAGCAGTGGCCAGCACGGCGGTCGTGACAGAGCATCTGGCGAGGCTGGGCCTCACCATCAACGATGCAAAGAGTTGGCTACACCGGTGCAGTGCACAGCGTACTTGGGGCTCCGGCTGGACTCCAGTACGATGCCGCATACCTGTCAGACGACAGAGTAGCATCTATTCAGAGTCACCTCACCCTGTTTCAATAGGGATCAGAGGTTACTTTGTTGTTGTGCCAGAAATTGTTAGGTCTGATGGCTGCAGCTATATCAGCCATTGAACTGGGTTTACTTCGCATATGCCCGCTGCAACCGTAGCTCAATGCATTTCGATCACATCCCAAGTGTGACAGACCCTGTCTCACATGTGCTCAGCAGCCCTGTACTGGTGGAGGACTACCTCTAACCTGCACAATGGTGTACTGCTGGGAGTGTTGTTAAAACAGAAAGTGTTAACGACGGACACCTCCAACTTGGGTTGGGGGCGGTCTGGGAAGGCAGAGGAGTCCAGGGAATCTGGTCGGGCCACTGGACATCCCTGCACATAAACATGCTGGAGTTGCAGGCTGTTTTGCTTGCCCTCCAGCACTTCCTCCTGGTGCTGCAGGGAACACAGCAATGCTGGCGTATTTCAACAGCCAGCGTGACCTACGGTCTCCGGTGTTGCATCATATCGTCTTCCGGCTTTTGATGTTGGCTCAAAGGAACCTGCTGTCCCTATGGGCGATGCATATTCCTGGAGTGGTGAACTGGGCAGCGGACCTCCTCTTGAGGTATGGTGCACATCCGTCAGAGTGGTGGCTCCACCCTCAGGTGGGAACGATTTGAAAAGGCATAGGTCGATCTCTTTGCTTCTTAGGCGGTCCACTTGGCGTCGACGCCCTAGCCCAAGAGTGGCTCAGAATGCTTCTATATGCATTCCTGCCAATACCGTTGCTCCCGGCCTTTCTAGAAAAGATCCGGTTACAGAATGTGACAGTTCTCCTAGTGGCCCCAGGTGGCCCAGGAGAATCTGGTTCTCGACCCTGTGCCAGCTCTACAAGGCCAACACTGGGAGATCCCGCTTCGTCTGGATCTCCTCAGTCAAATCGAGGCACTCTCTGGCATCCGAAACTGGGCAGATTTCAACTATGGGTCTGGCCGCAGACGTGGTTGTGGGTACATTGCAGAATGCTAGGGCGGATTCCACTAGGGCTACGCCGCATACGTTCATGACAACCATCAACCGCGAGGCCGCATTGGTCGCCCTCGGTAGGTGGGACCAATGATGTCATTCCCAGCGACAGTCTTCCCAGTGACAGCGAGTGGAAGCGACAGCGAGTGGGAGAAGTACAGGAGTGGAAAAGTACAGAGCAGTTTCGAAGCAGAAAGGAGAAATTGCATCTTGAATTGCTTTAATCAGAAAACAGAGGACATTGGGGAAACACAGCAGCAGCTCAAAGTCAAACAGCCGCGTGTGTTTTTCTGATAACAAACAAGCTGAAACTCGGAGCAGCTGATTCAAATTCAGCGCCGTTTTGAGACACGGGCGAGGGGAGGAGCCGACAGCACAGCAGAGCAACGCAGTTAAACGAAGCAGTCTTCCCAGCGACAGCGAGTGGAAGCGACAGCGAGTGGAAGAAGTACAGGCGTGGAAAAGAACAGAGCAGTTTCGAAGCAGTTTGAAAGCAGGTTGACAGCTGCAGAAGAAACTAAACTTCAAAAAAAAAACCTGGACATGGTCTTCAAGCCAGTAATCTGTGACACCTGCTTGATGTGGGAAATCCGAGAAAACCCAGCGGAGCTAAACCAAGTGTGCGTAAAGTGCCGCGCGATCCAGGATTTGCATAAACTAGTAAGTATGCTAGAAATGGAGTTGGAAGAAGTGAGACAGCAACAGGATCTTGAGGAACTGGCACACCCACAATTCATGGAAGTCTGCATCACCCCTAACAGACTGAAAGCCACCAGGGAGATAGAAGGTCAGAACAGCTGGGTTCAGGTAGGCAGAAGCAGGGAAAAAAAGAAACTTCGTCAAACACAACCACCAGAAATCAAAACAACCAACAGATTTGAGTCACTTCAGAATTTTGATGAGCAGAACCAACAACAAGAGAATGAAAGGAACAACATCCAGGACCCTATTGACAGTGGTGACCAGACAGCAAAAAGAAGGGAGGTCATGATTGTTGGGGACTCCATATTGAGAAACACAGCAAGTTCAATTCGCAGTTTGGACCCCCTTACTACAACAGTGTGCTGCCTTCCGGGAGCCTCGGTCAAGCACATCACTGAGAACGTGGACAGGCTCCTGGAACGAACAGGAGACGACCCGGTAGTAGTCGTCCACATCGGTACAAACAACATTGGAAGAGACAGACCAAAATCCCTGCAAAACAAATTCAGAGAGCTAGGAAGGAAATTAAAAGAGAAAACCAAAACTGTGGTATTTTCTGGTATACTACCCGCACCTTGCAAAGGACCATATGGACAGCTGGAAATAATTAATCAAAACGCATGGCTGAAGACGTGGTGCACACGGGAAGGCTTCACCTATCTTGATCATTGGACCACATTCTACAACGAGGACTATCTGTATAGACGGGATGGACTGCATTTAAATAACAAGGGAACTAGTCTACTCGGAGAAAAGATCCTCGAGCAGGTTCAGAAGCATTTAAACTAGAAAGGAAGGGGGGAGAAATCAACAAAAAAACAGAAGGGAGACCGCATCAAAACAAGAACAACAACTCAGGTAAGACAACCATTAAATGTATTTATCTAAATGCTAGAAGTATCAGAAACAAAATTCTAGAACTTGAAGCTACTGCACTAACAGGTAACTATGATGTGATAGGTGTTACAGAAACGTGGTTGTCTGAGAGTGATGGGGACGAATATAATATTTGTGGGTATACACTGTATAGGAAAGACAGGCAGGACAGAAGAGGAGGAGGGGTAGCGCTATACATAAGAAACAGTCTTGAAGCCCAGGTGTTAAACCTGGACAAAGAAAATAAAACCGAATCAATATGGGTCAGAATAACAGACAAAAATTCAAAGGGCATAATAATAGGAGCATGCTATAGACCGCCAGATTCAGACGGTGAGCACAATAATCTGTTATACAATGACATTAGAAATGTGTGTAGCAAAGGAGAAGCCATACTAATGGGGGATTTCAACTTCCCCCAAATAAAATGGGAAAACCCAGTGGGTAGCACGAAGGATGAAATAGAAATGGTGGAAATGACAAATGACTGCTTCCTAACACAATTTGTCAAGGCACCGACTAGAGGGGAGGCATGCCTTGATTTAGTCTTTTCAAATAACGAAGATAGAATAACTAAAACAGAGGTCAGAGAACCACTGGCAAACTCAGACCACAACATGGTCTCATTTGAAGTGTTTTTTAAATCCCCAAAAGTAAAGACTAAAGCTAAGGTTTACAATTTTAGAAAAGCAAACTATGAAGGTATGAAACAGAGACTAACAGAAGTAGATTGGAGTAAAATAGAGAAAACATCCACAGAAGAAGGATGGTTGTTCTTCAAAAATGTAGTACTAGAGGCGCAAAACAATTACATCCCTAAAGTAGACAAATCTAAATGTAAAACTAAATTGCCAAAATGGTTTAATAGATCAATTAAAAAAAATATTCAGCGAAAAAAGGCACTTTACAGAGCATTAAAAAAGGACCAAAAAGAAAGTACGCAGAAAGAGTACACAGAACTGCAAACGCAAGTCAAAAAGGAAGTTAGAAAGGCCAAGAGAGAAATAGAAATGAACATTGCTAAGGGAGCTAAAACCAATTCCAAAATGTTTTTCCAATATTACAACAGCAAGAGAACATTCAAAGAGGAGATTAAATGTTTAAGAGATACAAATGGCAAAATCGTAGAGGAAGAAAAAAAATAGCAAATATGTTAAATGATTACTTTTCACAAGTTTTTACAAAGGAAGATACTGACAACATGCCCCACATGTCATCCAGTTCCTATCCAGTTTTAAATAACTTTAGCATAACTGAGGCAGAAGTGTTAAAGGGACTAGGAGCTCTTAAAATAAACAAATCCCCTGGGCCGGATGAGATCCTCCCAGTAGTACTCAAAGAAATGAAAGAAGTAATTTACAAACCGCTAACCAAGATCATGCAGCAGTCTCTTGACACAGGGGTTGTACCGACAGACTGGAAAATTGCAAACATAATACCGATCCACAAAAAGGGAAACAAAACTGAACCAGGTAACTACAGACCAGTAAGCCTGACTTCTATTATATGCAAACTTATGGAAACTATAATAAGATCAAAAATGGAAAATTACCTATATGGTAACAGGGTACTGGGAGACAGTCAACATGGTTTTAGGAAAGGGAGATCGTGCCTAACTAACTTGCTTGATTTTTTTGAGGATGCAACATCGATAATGGATAATTGCAAAGCATATGACATGGTTTATTTAGATTTCCAGAAAGCTTTTGACAAAGTCCCGCACAAAAGATTAATTCTCAAACTGAACGCAGTTGGGATTCAAGGAAACGCATGTACATGGATTAGGGAGTGGTTAACATGTAGAAAACAGAAAGTACTGATTAGAGGAAAAACCTCAGAATGGAGTGTGGTAACCAGCGGTGTACCACAGGGATCAGTATTAGGTCCTCTGCTATTCCTAATCTACATTAATGATTTAGATTCTGGTATAGTAAGCAAACTTGTTAAATTTGCAGACGACACAAAAGTAGGAGGAGTGGCAAACACTGTTGCAGCAGCAAAGGTCATTCAAAATGATCTAGACAAGATTCAGAACTGGGCAGACACATGGCAAATGACATTTAATAGAGAAAAGTGTAAGGTACTGCACGCAGGAAATAAAAATGTACATTATAAATATCATATGGGAGATACTGAAATTGGAGAAGGAATCTATGAAAAAGACCTAGGAGTTTTTGTTGACTCAGAAATGTCTTCATCTAGGCAATGTGGGGAAGCTATAAAAAAGGCTAACAAGATGCTCGGATACATTGTGAAAAGTGTTGAATTTAAATCAAGGGAAGTAATGTTAAAACTGTACAATGCACTTGTAAGACCTCATCTTGAATATTGTGTGCAGTTCTGGTCACCTCGCTATAAAAAAGATATTGCTGCTCTAGAAAGAGTGCAAAGAAGAGCGACCAGAATTATTCCGGGCTTAAAAGGCATGTCATATGCAGACAGGCTAAAAGAATTGAATCTGTTCAGTCTTGAACAAAGAAGACTACGTGGCGACCTAATTCAAGCATTCAAAATTCTAAAAGGTATTGACAGTGTCGACCCAAGGGACTTTTTCAGCCTGAAAAAAGAAACAAGGACCAGGGGTCACAAATGGAGTTTAGAAAAAGGGGCATTCAGAACAGAAAATAGGAGACACTTTTTTACACAGAGAATTGCGAGGGTCTGGAATCAACTCCCCAGTAATGTTGTTGAAGCTGACACCCTGGGATCCTTCAAGAAGCTGCTTGATGAGATTTTGGGATCAATAAGCTACTAACAACCAAACGAGCAAGATGGGCCGAATGGCCTCCTCTCGTTTGTAAACTTTCTTATGTTCTTATGTTCTCATGTTCAACAACATTACTGGGGAGTTGATTTCTATCGGCAGCTCTGGTATAGAGAGCTCAGCGATACCTACCAATAAGCATGTAATACCAATATGTAATGTTTTAGTGGTCGTCTTCTCTTTCAGGGAACCAGGGTTAAGGTAAGCAAGCTAACTTTCTTGCTATTGGGATAGTTAAAACTGGGGTTTATTATAAGAAGGCAGTTATAGTGACTTTTGCCTGTAATTGCGTGCATGTTTGTGTGTGTGTGTGTATGTGTGCGTGTCTGTGTTTGTGTGTGACTGTGTAGATAGATAGGTAGATGTAATCAGGACATGAGAAGTCGCTTTCCTTAAAAACAGTACACTGAACATTTTGTGTTTTTTTTTTTTTTTTTTTATCAGCTGCCGTGGCTCTCTACAGCACCATTATCTGTGCTTCTCTTCAGAGAGTCACTATGGCAACCATGCACATTCCATCTGTCACACTGTGGCACCAAAATCTAATTTGTTTTAGAGCAAAAAAATATATATGCAGTATTCCATTAAATGAATTCACCAAAAGTATAGCACTGCAGAACTACCCACACAATTGAACTCAGAATGTTCATTTCTATTTCTCTTTTGGCTTTTCTAACTTCCTTTTTGACTTGCGTTTTGCAGTTCTGTGAACCTTTCTAAACATTATTATTATTATTATTATTATTATTATTATTATTATTATTATTATTATTATTATTATTATTATTATTACTTATGTTAGTCTGATATTTGAATGTCACCTCACATCTGTAATCCACCTAGCTGGCCATTGAGACCTACAGGGATCACCCAGTGGCCTGCAAAGTCTGTTGCCAAGCAACTGAACCTCAGAGAACAAAGTCAGCTTGAGCAGTGTGCCCTGTCTCAACAGGGCCTATTCTAACATCCTTACCATTCGTCACTGATAATTCCTGACGTAGGAGGGGGTAACTGCAATTATAGATCTGATACATTTCATGAATATCAAGCAGTATTTTACTTATAAAAACCGATTTTGAAAAACAATGCATTTTAGCCTGCTATTATAAATATTCAAAACATTGTCGAAAGACTAAAGATAAATGGAAAAGTTCAACATAAAAAATAAAAAATATATAATATATACTGTATATTAGGGCTGCTCTGATTAATAGATTAACCGGACCGATTAATCAACTAAAGAGTTGATCGCAGATTATTTTTGTAAATGTAATCATGCAGTTCTATTTTTGTAAAATAAAATCAACCCATAGAAGATTTGTATTTTTTCTGCTGTAGTCCAATCATAAGTGAACGGAGGCGGGACATAAACAGTTGAAGGTCTTTAATAGGTTTTACCAATGGGACAGTCAAAGATCTGCTACTTGTTATACAGATGTCAAATCATGAGTGAGCAGAGGCGGGACATAATTGGGAGTTTAACGAATGGGAAAGTAAAAAATCTGCCCATCTGTAAACAATCATTTAATCAAACATAACTCTAAAAAGCACACGAAACAAACCCATTTCCACATATAATTTACACCAACACTAATTTCCACTTGTGCTGGGCAATCGTCCTGCTACATGGTAATTATGTGGAATTCCTTTTTCTAATTTCTGACTATGACAGCATGTTAACCAATCACTTGTCAATAGCCACAGTGTTCTCGAGCACCTGTAACAAGATTCCAAACAGCTTCATCTCTTCGGTGCCTCAGGTTCTGCCATGTTTACATATGTAGCTATGTAAACAACCGATGTTCTGTGAAAATGTGTTCATTTACTAAAATAAAAATAATAATAAAAGCTTTTTAGAAAGACCAAATTCCCATTGGCTTATTTTGATTTTATTTTTAGATTCTATGATTTTTTAATATTACTATGCAGAACAGCCGCTATAATATCATTACCTTTATTAAAAATGTGCACAGATTAATCTACTGGTTAATCAACTAAGCCCATAAATAACCAATCAAAAATGTTAATCAATTGACAGCCCAAATATATCTACCTCTATATCAATCTACACACACACACACACACACACACACACACACACTCAGGTGGGTCAGGTCGGGTCGTTACACCGATTGAATACCGTGCTGGACGAGGTGACACCGTGCCAGAACTGTGCGCTAATGGTTTGAGAAGCATGACAGAAAGCAGTTATCTTCTATTGCCACCACAATACCAGACCTACATCCATTGAGCATGCTTGGAATGAATTTGAAGGAAGCGTTCATCATCATGACCCTCTGCCTACCTCTCTGACCGATTGTGTGAAATAAGAATGAGTGAATGGATCCCTCGGGCAACCTTCAGCACCAAGTCTATGGTCATGTCATTGCTGTAATCAGGGCAAACGGTGGCCAAAACCAATATGAGATACAGATCCTAATAAAGTGGCCAGGCAGTGTGTCTGCATATATACTGATATACATATACAACAGAGTTCAAAACAATTGATAGCCTCCTATATTTCCCATTTATATTGATAGTATTACCACCTTTGGAATGTGGACATTTATTTCATGTTTTTTAAGCTTCATTTTAAGCCTGCTCCTTTAAAGTGTTGTATTTATCACTTCTTTGTAAAGATATTTTTGGCAGGATCTAGTGGTCTTTAAGATCTGGTGCTGCTGTTAGAGTTTAGATCTTATCTGTCTGATAGGTTTCAGTTCGTCTCTATAGGGGAGGTAAAATCAGCATTATCGGAAGTTGTCAGTGGTGTTCCACAGGACTCCATTCCAGGTCCCTTGCTGTTTTCATTATATATGCTACCATTAGAGGAATTTCTTCTGCCTAGGTGTTATTAGCTACTTGCCTTACAGATATCAAGCATTGGATGCCGTAGAATTTTCTATTGTTGAATTCAGATAAAACAGAAGTCATGTTAGTGGGATCACAGAACTAACTAAAAGGAAATGTGGGATTACATGAGCTCAACCCTTGCAGTCCCTCCTCAAAACTTAAACTAGAAATTAACAGTTTGGTGTCATCTTTGATCCTGATTTCTCATCTGAGACTCATATTAGGGAAGTAACTAAACTATCTATTTACCTTTTGAGAAATATAGCCAAACTTAGACCAATTATTTCTGTATCTGATGCCAAGACACTAATGCATGCCTTTGTTTCATCTATAATTGATTATTGTAGTGCACTTTTTTCTGGTGTCTTAATAGCTATGGTATCCTGCTTGCAGATTGTTCAGAATAGTACTGCTAGAATTCTGACTAAAACCAGGAAAAATGAACATTTACCCCTGTTTTGGCCTCTTTACATTGGCTCCCTGTGCAATAAAGAATTGGTTTTTAGATTTTGCTTTAAACTTACAAGGCGCTGAATGGATTACCACCTAGTTATTTGCAAGAGTTGACTGACCCCATATCTTCCAAACCGCACTCTGAGATCACAGGATGCGGGGCTGCTGGTTATTCCTATGGGTCAACAAAAGCAAAGCAACATAGGGCTTTTTCTTGTAGAGCTCCTAAATTAAGGAATGCTCTGCTTTTGTTTGTCAGGGAAGCTGGGACTGTTACAGTTTTCAAGTCAAGACTAACAACACACTTTAATATAAAGGCTTTCTTATCTTAGTGGGTTTTAATGTAACTTTAAAATTGCTGCTTTCTTATACTGTTATTTAAATCTGTTATTTAAATGGTCTGATTATGGCAATTGTATTTGTGACATGCTATACACATGTATTGCGATTTGTTCTTTTTTCTTGCAATGTACTGTACAGTACTTTGTGATACTTTTGTATAAAAAGTATAATACATGCAATCAATAAAAA